>NC_089520.1:35257805-35557805 GCF_963924715.1 Thunnus thynnus | reverse complement strand
TAGTTTTCCCAGAGTACTGTAACTGTAACTACTATAGCAGAAAATGTAACTATCTAACAATTTTTAAACGCAGTTCCTAGTTCCTCTGGCTGAAATGCAGGTGAAGTTCCTGAGTTCCTCAAAAGGTTCTTTGTCCCCTGAAAAAGTTCATGTGGTGGAAACACCCTATTAGTTTAGACTCTGGTTCCTCTGATTTTATTGTTTGATTAGAATGAGTGGACTCAGTGGATTGTCCTGGTCAGATAAAATAAACAGAATCAAATTGAATTGCAGGCAAGTTTCTCTAATGGTTCCTTAGAAAATGTCCTGAGGTGGAAATTGGCCTTGATTCTAATGTTTTGAGCTTGTAGTGTCTTAATACTGGACTTAAAAATGGCATTTTGACCAGCTGCTTTTCATTCACTATTCTGCACTGTTTTTAAGTTGAAATTGGCAGTAGTATTACCGGCACTCATATTTTATCAATTAACAGTAAGACAATATCATTTGAAAAAGTAAAGAGGGTACTTTTTAAATCCTGCTCATTTTATATTTGTACATCAGTTTCTTCTATACTGACTGGCAAATTGGTGCAATGTCAACACATTGTAATCTTGAAATATATTGCATGGGTGTAACTCCCATGGGTTCTGCCATTTAAAAAAATGTCAAAACCTGTGCACCCAGAGCCAGCCAACTTACACTTTCAGTAAATATCACAACAGCACTTCATTCATGGTAAACATGCTGAACATGACTGTCTGAAATCACTACTTCTCATTGAATTATTTTGCTGCTCTAATTCTGATCACTATTCACCTGTTGCCAGGTAAGCCTTCAGAGGGAAACATCCTCTTGGACAATGCAGTTAACATGAGCAACAAAAAATAGAACCGCACCATCCAGACAAAATCAAAATTCGATCAACTGTGAATCCAACACAACATCAGTATCAAAGATGGACACAACTCATACAAAGAGGAGTGGGAGAGAAAGTAGATTTAACATACACATCAGTCTCCATAAGAACATCCAGCTCTCACTCTTACCTTGATCATTTTTAACAATTCACATTGCAAAGTCATACATTATAATACCCATTGAACTTGCAGCATTCTGGCTTCATATAGCCACATATCCATATAAAGCAGTGTGGTTTTAAAGTTCACAGTTTTACATATCACATAAATACATGTACAACGCCCAGATTGTTTATAGAGAAAAGTGCGTGAAAGGGGTTAAAAAGACATGCATCTGTACACACACACACACACACACACTTGCAAAACCCCCAAAAAGCCAACCGATTTGTTAGGTCAGAGGCCCTCCTTTGTGAAGCTGCTCAGGAGCTTTTGTGCTGCTGAGAGCCAGGAATGTTGGAGCTGAGGAGGGGCCTCACCACAGGAGGTACACAGGGATTACAAGCAACCTGGGACTCTGCCTCTTTCTGCCTCTGCTGCTGCTCCTGTGTTTATGTGTGTATGTGTGTACGTTTAAAATTTGGGGCTGAGGAAGGAACCTTAATACTTGTTAAGTACTGACTGGATTATGTCAGGAGAGTATTAAAGAGTGTCAAGATGTGAAAGTTGGCATTAAATGCTTGGTCAGATTTTCAAGTACTAACTAATTTAAATGAACATTTTGTTAGTTTTGTTGTGTATCTCATTACATTAAGACAACATTAATCACTTGAGAATTGGGCTTATTTGATTAGATTAAAAAGTTGTAAATAAAAGTGTGTATACTTGCCTTAAAATGTAAGGTATTGAACAAAAGTGATTTACTATTGAAAACAAGATATCATTTTGGCACCAGTATTGAAAAAAATGTTAAAAGTAACCAGCCTCTTTTGTTTAGAAAATAGTTCCTATGATGAGAAAACATGCTGACATTTAGCTTATTTTTAAATGTGTATCTGAAGTTAAGGATTCATGTTTAGGGCAGAAATTTGAATAAGGATTGTGTTTTTGGTTTCGTTAAGGGTTAAAGTTATCAAGGGTTAAGATCACAGTTAGGAGTTAAGTGATTACAGTTAATAAAAGTCCTCACATGTTGAAGAGGAAGCGCAGGTTGTTCATTCCCTGATTGTGTTGTCAACCAAATTACATTCCACGCTCAGAAAGTAGCACTGGATAATGCACTATTAGTATGCTAATGACTTTGGATCTACAGTAGACTCACTAATCCTTAGGACATGATAGAAAAGAACTAGTTCATATCACACTCTGTCTGACCACATTGGAAGGCAAAATTGTTCGGTTTTTCCAAAGGCCACACTCGAAGGTGGAGTGAAAAGCCGGCTGTCATAGAGACAGGGGAGACGTGATCATCTTCATATATGGGGATAACTGTGACATTTTCAGACTCCTTTGTCCATTTTCATACAATTCAGTTGCACTCCTTTGTACATGCTAAAAGTGACAGAAATGGTTGTGTAACAAATGAAAAGGAGAACTAGAGAGAGAAGTTCAAATCCTGCTTACTTTCTCACTTTGCACAGCTGACCAATCACGGCGTGAAGTAGGTCTAAGTGTCAGATTGTCAGTCTCAGAGAGTTACAGTGATTCCAGTTTTGCCATCAGAAAGGTGTAGGGAGAGAGGTTTCTGAAGACATTCAACCATCTGACAAACACTTCTGATTGAAGCTCAGTGAAGTGTGAATAGAGGAATCAGCCAAGATTCAGGCCATATCCTAAATGATGAGGATAGCCTAAATGTGAAAACCTGTTCTTCTGTTCACTTTTCAAATCATTAAATGACATAACTAGGGCTGGCTGTTGAACCTCAGTACTGTTTGAGTCTAAACTGAAGCGTGTTCATCTCATTGAGTATGAAAAAGTGTTAAGTATTGAAGTGGCATGGGGAGTGTTTTGACAAACATGGCTGGTTTCTCTGCTTGGTCTCAGCAGGGTAAAGCTATGCTCTGTTTCCTCTGACTCCCTCTGTGACCACTTATTTAGTGTTTCAATGAAATAGTGTAAACAGTGATTTGACTGCTAACCAAGGCTAACACTGCACTGCTGCACTGAAATCACTACTGTGGTTGTCGGACAACAGTAACAGAAAAATATCTAAAGGTAACACCGTTATTGCGCCAGTGGTCTATATATACTGACTTGACAAAGGGGGTCTTGACTGCAGTTCTGTACAAAGTCAATGGATGTTTGTATATTTTTTCTTTTGTAGAGAGATATGTAAGACAAGAAACAGATGCCTCATCACCTTCATGTATGACCAATTGCCACCAATGAGTTCACATAAAAGTGAAATGCATAAATGTAAAGCCCATATTAAAAAATACATTCATGGTCTTATTGGCAGTTTAATTACTGTTAAATACAAATAGATAATCATAAGTAATGGCTATTGATTGGCATACCCTTTTTCATGGTCATGCAACCATTTAGCTGACCACTTGGTGTGGATGTCTGATCTCCTACACAAGAGACATTAGAAGTCTGTATTGTTATTGCTACACTAATGCTATATCCACACTAATACGTTTTTTGTTTTAAAACACATAACTTTTGCTACATTTACACCAAGTGTCTGAACCCTTAAAACAGAGACTTTTGAAAAGGCTGCTGACCCTGTTTTAGTTTGAAAACTCTGGGATTGCATTTTAGCCTGGACAGGTGGAAATGGAGGCCTTTGAAAACGATGACACAGGCACCCATGTTCGCTTCCTGATTGGGTCTTATCAGTCACGACTTACAGTCATGTCATCTGTTACTTTCAGTAACAATTCCACCTTGACATCGGTCCAAACAAAGACACACAGTAACACATTTAAAAACGCCATTTTAAAATGAAAACGTATTAGTGTTGGACGTAGCCTAAGGCCATGTATGTAAGCTGTGTGTGTGTGTGTGTGTGTGTGAGAGAGAGAGACAGGGAGAGAGAGAGAGAGAGAGAGAGAGACAGCATGTCCTGCTGAGACCCAGCTGTGTCTGCAATTAGCAGGAGGCATGGAATGATGATTGCTGGTGCGGCAACACTAATACCAAGTGACAGGTTTCCTTGTGAAGGAGAAGGAAGGCCGCTGACTGCCATAAAGCAACACTACTTTTTCTTTCAAACACACATGCTTATACTGGTATACACACACAGCCCATATATGCATACACACAGACAATGAAACAAATAAGGATAAGGTTTGGTGGGGGTGGGGGCTTTAAATCTGACTGCAAGACATTATGCACTTTGGACAATGGGTTTGTCTAATCCTACCTGCTCTGCTTTTCAGAGCCCACCGCTGGCCTATTCTAGTCCTGCCCACCAGCTCATCAGAGAGGGCCCATTGATGAAGACTCTCAATTACCATAGTAACTCACACAGTAGGTAGGAAGTCCCCCCAACCCCCCAAACCCAATCTCAGCACCAGCACCACCAGGCCCCCATTCTGCCAGCTCCATGCTCACCTTGTCACAATGAACAACAGAAAAGCTCTGTGGTGGACAATAAAAAAAGAAAAAAAGCCGCCAGCTCCAGGCCCTGAGAAAAGTGAGCCATTCTACTTACAAAGAGCCGCTTAGGGGTGGATTGAGGGAAGGAAAAAGAGGGCTAAAACACTTGTGGGCTCATGGAACTCTATAGGGGGAGCGAAAATGGAATAAGCCAGCAAGCACTTGAGGGTCCCGCCAAGCACCTGAATGGGATAGAGGGGTGGAGCGCCAGAGGGGGGTCTGGGGAAGGTGAATGGCCTTCTTTTTGGGTCCAATTTGTCTCTTTTCACCCTGCTCGCCCTGCTCCGACTCTGACAGATGTACAAAGAGGGAGCGGCGCTGGGCCACTCATCCACATACGCCCGTGAGCAGCTGTCACTTTTGTAAGACAAGTTAATCAAACAAATGCCACCGTACCTCCCTTTTTAACAAGGCGGAGAGAAAGAGGGATGGAAGGGGGCTGTAAAAGGGTGATAGAGACCCGAGAGATGACATGTGTGTCCTCGATCAATTCACCGCACCAGCCCATCAATAAACCAGCAGGACCTGACAAAGGAGAAGTTTCCATTAAACTTGTATTTCCCTCCTCTCGGGATGACCATGGCTTTAGTGTCCTTAGCTGTTTCCTCCTGGCAACACGGCGCTGGGAATGCTCACAGAAGATTTAGACCCAAAAGAAACGAAGGAGGGAAACAAAATGCTCTCTCCCAGTAATTATTAAGGACTCTAAGCTGCTTACAGACTTCATTAAATGGAGGTGAAACCTTTTCAGAACATGTTTTGAACAGTCACACAGTCAATCTAACCTATCCCGCTTTGCTGGTCTTTTTTTATTATTGTGACCTACGACTACGGCCATTATTTTCCTCCCTATTGGTTTGTGTAATCCTTTTACAGTTACTTTACTTCAACCTAAAAGAGATTACTGACTGGCATGAAAAACAAGAGGACATCAATGCAGTATTGCAGTCATATTGTTGTGGATAAAGGGTGAAAGACATCTGGTCATTGTCTCTCAGAAACAGAAAACTGAAAGAGTGAATGCTACAGAAAAACATTGCAGAGAAAAACTGCAGCTACAATGTTGGTTGATGTAATAGGTTCTAGTTTTCTTATTGGGTATCAGTATCATGTTTTATGTCATTTTACAAAATTCTGTTGTCCAAATGAATGTCTCAAAGCAATTTATAATCAACAATTGTCAAAAAAATGTGTTCAAGATTTTGTTTTAACTTTGTGAAGAATTAATTTGTAGTTGGTAGTTTTGCATTTGCTATCTTGTTATTTAGGCTACAGCTAAGGATCGTTGTGGTTGTTTAAATTTTTCTTTGTTGATGAATCATTTAGTCTATAAAATGTCAGAATATGCCCATCAGAAGTTCCCAAAATCCAAATCTTCTCAATTTTGAAGTTGGAACAGATTAGTTTAGTACTTTTATAAAGCAAAAATACAACTCATCCATCATCAAGATTTTTGGTGACTCATTTTTTATTTTATATTACAGTTGATCAATTAATCAACTAATCTATTGAGTTGCAATCAAGATATATATCGATAGCAGACAATTAGTCTAATTAATATCCTTATACTGATTTCAATCATATCACCCAACCCCTTAAAAATCAGTTTTGATCAAAATCTTTTGATCAAAACTGATTTTCCAACTTTATTAAATTTGTTAAAATCAGTTTTGAAAACTTAACTGTTTTGATCAAAACTGAACTTTATTAAATTTTTATTTATAACCTTATGGATAGGAAGTTGTGTCAATTATGATTCCATGTTATCAGTGAAAACTATTATTAAAAAATTTGATAAATAACTTTTTCCATGATGGAACTTAAAAAAAAACAAACAGACAAAACAAAACAAAGATGTCTTCTTTATTTTATCCTCATAAACGAGTCATTTGAGCAGAATAATGCATCTGACAGGCTGAGGGAGTTAAGTTTGCGTGTTGCCTGGGCTCAGTGTTGATTAAATTGTTCACTTGGCATGGCTGTGAGGCCGGCAGTTCGTGACCGGAGCCGGCAAAGTGGTGAAGCGTCCCCGGACAGCCAAGTGGTATGACGGCAGCTCCATCGCTCGCTAGTCTTCTGGCATTCTCTGTCACCACTACAACCCCCCAACACACCCACCCATCCATAAAACCCACCCGCCGTGACCGAAGTACAACGGCGGCAACGTCAACAATCTTAAATCCCCCAATCTGCAGCTCAATCTGACCCCTGCCCTCGCTCCGCTCCGTCACAGCCGTCCAGCAGTTGGTAAGCAGAGCGAGACGGGAGGAGCAGCAGCGATTAAAAAGCGCTTTAACTTTCGTCACACAGAAGTGCAATTTCGCCACGCCTGTGAATCTGATAACTATCCAAGGTCAACGGAAATACTTCAAATCAATCAATGAGCCGCACTCCTAATCCCCTCCGGGCAAAGGCAGATTAAGTGTATAATTGACCTGTGTAATCCCTGTATCTGCAACTCCAGCCCCGGGGGGAGGGATGGAGAAAGGGGGAGGTGGCTCCGTAACTCACAGGCTCTACAGCACCATCTCTGTCCTCCTCTTCCTTTCTTCCCCTTTTCCCCCGCCTCCAACCTGGCTAGCATGTTTGTTGCCTTGAGCTGGGTACAGGGGGAGTGTCATGTAGTGTGTCATGAAGCTGTGGTGTATCAGTGCAGGGCTGGATTTGGCTCAGGCTAAAGACATGGCTTTTTTTAATCAATGATCCCCAGGCTGCGCCGTGCTAAGTCCCCCCTCCAGTATCATTTAAGCACATCTGTTTAAATCCAGGCCTCTTCAGCCACTCTTTCAAGAACTAAACCAGAGAGGGTTAGGGGGGGAAAGGGAAGGGGGGACCAAATTAATTTCTCCCTATTCCCCACACAAACACACAGGTCATTTTCAACACACTTGGTGGCCAAGAGTGTCCAGTGTTCTGACACTTAATAAAACACATGCAAATAGACAAAACACAAGCAAATAAACAATCTTTACCAATCCGACAACATGTATGCATCATAAATAAAAGTTTACGAAGGCAACTCTGATGAACCCACTGGTAAATAGTAAGACTGATGCTAGATGCAAGATTCAATAAATTGTTTATTGTCTGAATATATTCTTCAGCTCATGAAAACAACAAAATTGGACATAATAATCATCAGGTTAGAGGTTGGGTTAAAGACATGCATAGCTGGTTACTCCACGTCTCATAAGTTTTGATACCTTTCATCAATTCATCCATCTGTCCCTCCATGTCCCACCACTTATATGGTTCGAGGTTGTGGTGGCATCAGGCTAAGCATGGTAGGCCATACAACATTCTCCCTAGCCACATCCTCAAGCTCTTACTGGGTGATCCCAAGGCATTCACAGGTCAGATGGGATATGTAATCCCTGCAGGGTGTTTTGGGTCTGCCGCAGGGTTTCCACCCAGGAGGGCAGCTTTATCAGATGCCCTGACTATCTCAATCTGGCTTCTTTAAACATTAAGGAACAGAGGTTTCACTCCAAGCTCCTGAAACTAATTTCAGCCAAGAGTATAGATCAACCAGTACATCAAGCACTATGCTTTCAGGCGTTGCTCGCTCCTCACCATGAGTGAAGTACACAGTCTGGTGCAGCATCCTGATGACTGCTGATGTGGCACCACCCAGTCTGTTGATCTCTCGTTTCATCTTCTGACTTGTGAACAAGACCTGAAAATACTTGAACTCTAACTACTTCACTTGGGGCCATAATTCACTCGAACCAATTCAATTGCATAATTGCAATCCCGAGGCCATCATAGTGGTTACTCCACCTTGACTGTGCTTAGAGATTCTGTCCATGAAAATCACTGAGGTGGTAACAAGGCACAGCCCTGCAAGGTGAAACCAAATGCCCACTGACAATGCATCTGATTTCCTGTCGAGAATATGGACAAGATGTCACTCACTCTCATGTAGCTATACAGGGACCGGTACTCCATACTCCTGCAGTACCCCCAACAAGATACTTCGAGGGACAGGGTAAGCCTTCTTGAGGTTTACAAAACCTATATGTAAACTAGATGAGCAAACCACCATGACCAGTATCCAGTATCCTTGCTGATAAAGTGCAGGGTCATTGTTCCACGACCTGGATGGAATCCACATTGCTCCTCCTGAATTTGAGTATCCTTTCCACCACCCTGGCATAAGGTGTACCCACTCTGGAGAGTGTTTTCGAAGAAGCTGTTTTCAGTGGGGGAGAATGCTATCTTAGTGTGGGTGCAAAATGTTTTCAGAACTATCGGTTTAATATGCACATGACCTGAGGCAGCCACAGGTCAGAAAATAAAAGCAACTTCATGACAGCCTCCTCTATGCAGGGGATTTTCATGTAAGTTTAATCATGATGCCACAGACACCTGCCCTCAGAGCAATTTTCACAACAACAGAAAATGAAATATAACAATTCCATGATTGGATTGCTGGCCAGGATTGTGTTAGTAAAATGGCATAAAGTAAATCTGATTTAAACACCAAAAAAGTAACATGTTTCTAGCAAAAATAAAGATTTTTTTTCCAGTACAACTGCAAGTGGGTCAAATATCAATTAAGAATGTCTTGCTCCAACAAGCCCCCCTACCCGCCAATCTATGTCATAACATGGGTATTAGCACTTCTTAATATGTCTCAGATTATGATTCATTTCTTGAGACGCTGTTGTTTGTTTAACATTATCAGCATTAGACCACATATGGGCCTGTCTGCTGTCACTCTAGACGTCAAATTATGAGTGTTGACACATATTTAGATATTAAGAGGCCATAGTGGAATAATCTGCTTACTGTGGCTGATATTAGAAGGCGTCTTGGGATAAATGTATGTCATAACCCCAATTAAAATGACATATAACCTAAGGCTTACTGTCCCTGGATGAAATCCCAGCCAAACATGTTTAAGAAACCAAAATCGCTTTGAGGCACATGGAAAGTGTCTCCACTGAACTTGTGTTCTGTCTCCTACCATTAACCTACAGTTTTATAAAGACAGTATCATATTCTATTCTATTCAGTTGGCTGTAACCGGACCGAACATGAAAAAACAGCGCTGTTCATCTTTAAATTTGGTGTGAAATGAAACATGCTTAAAGGACTTGATGTGTTGATGTGATTTAAAGTGGAATCTCTTTACAATCAACCATTATGGGATTGGGATACTTGATGGAGTTCTTCCATTCTACATTATGGCCCATTGAAAGATTTTAAGACTTTAATCTTGTCAATTGGCATAAAAAATGTGCCCTGGCAGGTCACCAAAACATCATAAAATGTCTTTCTAGTCTTGGATTAGCAAAATGGATTATACAGTATATGGTCAAGTGAAAATGGGAATTGGAATTGTTTGGGAATTGTTTGCCAAGTACTTTGTTGTCTTTGCAGCTGTTATTTTGCTCTGCTTTCTTCCCCTCTGTTTCTTTTTTATTTTTTTAAACAATTCTGCAAAAAAAAGTGTACCTGTTGTTTATGCTTCAATAAATCTGTATCTGAAGTCTTTTTATGCTTAATAGGTTCTTATTCTTGAATATGTATCAACTTGCTGAGTTGTTCAGACATCTAGAAACATTTTGACAAACTGATTTTCACTGGTGAAACAGGTGAAATTATCTCACCCCAATAAGAGTTGTCAGATTAAATAATAGACCAAAGTGGAATACTAACACTGCAAACTCTCCAAACGCAGGTCTAAAACTAAGTGGAATGTCAACCCATAAGCCATAAGATTTCTATGTAACAAGCCACCCTATTGTGAACATGTATGGAACATAGGTTGTAATCCTCACCAGTGGAAACGGACAAAACAGATAAATAAATGAAGTCTGCAGCCCACAAGGGGAGGGGAGGGGCTGCCTAACAAAGCAAAGATTAAGGGGAGTCCTCCCTGACCTTATTTTACGAAGACGGCACCCCCGCAACCAAGACACACACACACGCGCACACACTTACATACTGGGGTATCTGCTTTGGTGGCCTGTAACACTATAATTGTGAGGGTTCATGAACATTTGCTTTTAACTGGTCACTACTTCTATAGCATTTACTTCAGTGTCTTCTACAGCGCTACAATGACTACTTTTAAAAATATAATAGTATGAAATGGAGAGATAACTTGCTTATACTTGCTTTTCAGTGAAAATCAAACTCTTACACACTGTCAGATGGGAAATTTGTGTGTCCACAAAAGATGCAGTACTAACTATTTTTTGTCTTCAACATTATACACTTAAAGACTGTTTTTGAGATTCTCAAATGATTACCATTATATCAATCAATCAATCAATCAATCAATCAATCAATCAATCAATCAATTTTTATTTATATAGCGCCAAATCACAACAAAAGTCATCTCAGGGCACTTTTCACATAGAGCAGGTCAAGACCGTACTCTTTAATTTACAGAGACCCAACAATTCCCCCATGAGCACCATAACCAGAGATTGTGACCTGTCTACTAGGTCCCCACACCGGGACTTGAACTGGAGTCTTCCAGATCATAGACGACTGTGCTGACTACTGAGCTAAAACTTTACTCATCACCTCATTGCAGACAGACCTCTACCTATTTATACACCCATAACACAGAGAAAGCACACCGTATAACGTGTAGGGAAGAACTTCAAAGGTGATTATTGCTTTACACTTTTCATTTATTGCCTATTTTTTACAACCTAACTTTGTGGAAAGGAGAAGGGGAAGAACAGGTTATGGAGAGTCCCTTGGGAGCACTTCGTATGTGTCAGTAGCTCAGCTTTATCTCTGGCAAACACCCCAAACTCCAGGAGTGATGTCCAAATTAGGAAATGTGCGACACGTAGCAGGTTGATGTGACTCCCCTAGTTGAGACCTGCTGATAGACGTAACAGTGGAGCAGAGGAGAGAGACTGAGATAGTGATGTAACCAACCTGTGTGCTGGTATTTGACATCTTCATCTATCTTCTTCCTGAACACAAATCATTTTAAAAACATTTGTATGAAACAAATATTCGTAAAATTGCCGAATAAGGTATTTGTAGTCAGACACACTCCTACTGTCTACTCCCTAGGATTCATGTTTATGTGGCTCTAGCAGTTCTCTACTTCCATTATTGTATACTAAGAACAATAATAGTGTAGCGTCAACATTAGCACATGGTGCATCCACTATAGTTAATGGTTTATACAATGGAACTGAGACATAATGCAGGGCTAAGGGCATGCAAGTGAAAATAACTTCAGGTGAATGATAATCAGATAAATAATCAGAAAAATAACACAAAACAGCTTTGTCTATATACCTAGAGTCAAACACTAATGTTCCATCTTATATGTCACCATTGTTAACCAGATAAAAATACGAGAGAGAGAGAAATGGATAAAAAGGGTGGAGTGACAAGAAAAGCACAACAGAGCTGCAGAGAGCAGCCAGAGACACCTTCATCGGCCTCTGTGACGCCGCAGGGATAACTGATACAAAATGACAACAAAGAGAAGTCAGGGTGAGACAAATCCTGGCAGAAACGCTCTCGTGGAGGAAAAACGGATACATGGCAAAGCAACGGGTCAAGATGCAGCAACAAACTGCAAACATCCAGCACCGGACACCTCTCTGTCACCCTCTGTCAGGACCAACAGAGAGGAAGAGGATAGGAGACGGATTACACCCCAAGGCCTCCATTAAACACAATGGCACAGACAGATAGCTGCAACTGTATACACGTCTCCACTGTTCAGTCTTCAGAGACTAAACCATGAAAACGCACAGAGTCAGGATGAAGAGCTGACAGCTAAATCACATGTCCCTGTGTGCAGTACATGGCGCTGGAAATGACACATTGAAAACTGTGTATACATTTAATGAACTATGTGTTATTTAGACCTCACTTCCTGTTGCCCATAGGCAATACTACATAAGTGAAATAATAATGCAGCAATACATTCACCAGAGGGCAACTGACATGGATATACATTTTCTTGAATATTGGACATTGCATGTAGGAGATAACTATAACTTCTTGTGTCCACTATGTGGCGCTAGAGAACACCCAAAGTCATGTTGCTGTATATCATGTGTAGACCAGACCACGTAAGTTTTATGTAAATCGGATGATGTTTGTCATAAGGCTGACTTCCTGTTGTCAGTAGGTGGTGTTATGACTTTGACTCAATTGGCTCAAAGGCAGATTCTCTTTATGGCTATAATTCGGGTTCTCTGTATAAAAGAGGCTACTCACATGTGGATGCGTTCAGGCCTGGACTCTTATGAAGCATGAGAAATTTGTGGCAGATTGGACAATGTACATTTGAGTTACAACAACTTCCTGTTTAATTCCCAAAAATGTTTTGGGCAGAATTGATGGGCATGCCACATCAAGGGCATTCCATGAAACCTCAACTGCTCCAAAATAAGCATCACAAAGGTCTGTAGATGTCACCTAAGAAATTTCGCTAGGGTTAAATCTGTACGAGTTCGTTAAAGTACAACACCTGTGAATGGCTTCAAACTGCGCAAAAATTTCACAGTAAATTCAAAATGGCTGACTTCTTGTTGGGCTTAAGGTATGGCCCCATGAGGCTTTTTTTAAAGCCTGGAGATGTTACATCTGAATACCAAATTTCGTACATCTACATAAAATTTAAAGATGGGGGCTTTGACTTCTTTTCTAGGGGACGCTATCGAGCCATTCTGCCACACCCAAGCTCAAGATCATATCAGATATCAAGTTACGCCACTTCTGATGCATGTGCAAAGTTTCATGAGTTTTCAGGCACCTCTAGCACCTCAAAAATGCTAAGAGTTATTAGGGGGCGCTATAGATCAGACATGCCACGCCAAGCCCAATTGCAATATCAATTCAAAATATTTACTCACAAAACTTTGCACCTTGAACATAAGTGCAAAGTTTTGTGAGTTTTTGTGCATCCTAAAGGCCTCGAACATGTATTTGTAAAATGAAAATTGATGCACGAAATCCAAAACAGCTGACTTCCCAATCACTACAGAAATTTGCACTTTTCACCAGTTCTGTTCTGACATGTGTGCCAATTGTCGTAAATTTTCAAGCATCCCAAGCCCTTCAAAAATGCAATGGCACGGGGGAAAAATAATAACAATAACAATAATAATCTGCACAAAAACCACAGGTTCATCACACTTTCAGTGCCAGCATACTTTCGTGCTTGGGCCCTAATAAGAAACAACTGAAGGGAAACCCAAACTCTGGATAAAGCAAATTCCAAAAGTTCAACAAGAAGATATACGAGTATAGATGTCTTTTTCCTGATCTGTTAAGTTTCGAAAGGACGTAATTTTGGCTAAGATTCTGGGTCGAAGAAAACATGTTTGTGTGATCCTGTTTACTTGGATGTCAAAAGAAAGGGTGGGGGTAATCTTTGATTCCAGATTACAGTATCCTTTCTGCATAGTAGGGTGTTCCCCTTGGAAGGTATTTAGCTGAGGGGGTAAGCCAGCCAGATCCTGACACATCCTCTCTCGTGATCAATTAAATAACTAGATGACGGTCTAAACAAAAACACATCAAGAGATATGTCCAGTTTTGAAAATAGAGCAGAAAAGGTTCCCAGATCTTTTTTGTTGAGCCAAGAGAGGTATGCGTTACCGTTTGAGTTTGAGGTGTGCCATGACATATCACAGTCTTTTGACTTTGTACTGATGTTCTTTGAGAAATTTACAATGTAGGACAAAGTTCCCGCAAATGCTCAGTGGTGTCTGCCTTACACAGAACTACTCTCCTGAGACTGAAAACGTGATCACTGTTATTAGTCTTTGGAGCTGTTTCTAAACAAACTATAATCCCTGTGATGAAGGAACATGTCACCCTGTGCAGTGGTGTGGCTTATTGACCTGTTTTTAATAGTTTTTGGACAACAATAGAGGTTTATGGCACAGAGGAATAGGATATATCAGGCTTTGGATACACACACAATACTTGTTAGTAGATCAGTTCATTGATGGTTTGGATCCAAACATGAGATTTGTTGACAATAAGAAAAATAAAGAAAATTGCCAGCCATATCTTCTAAGTTGAACTTGTCAGCCAACATTTCCTTCAGGAGATGGTAGAGAGCAAAAACAAAGCTAAAAGAGAGCAAGTATTGGACTTACGTTCACCAGGTGGACAGAAACACACCTGCTGGTTGTGGAAATAAGCAACTATCTGGCTCTTTAGCTGCCAAATGCTCCTCTATGTTCACCAGCTAGTCTACAGCTAACTGTCTGTTTGCCGTTTGGTATTGAGCAGATAGTGTGCTGTGGCTTCTTAGAGCTTTTTCTTTGAAAACAGCTGCCTGCTGCTGCCGAAAGTGACACTATAGGAGCGCTGAGAGTGAATCAAAAGAGTAAAGTTGTAGCTGGACAGCTAAACAACGAGCTGAAACTCGCTATAAAGCTCTGTACAGCCGAGGGGAGCTGCAGAGTTGCTGATCATTATCTGTAGGTTTTTACACACTGTCAACTCATACATTGTTATTGAAAAACACATTGATAATAGCCGCTTCTCTCCTCTGGGACCATCCCGCATATGTCAGTCAGAAATTTAGAATCAATAACTGGACCACATAGATTTAAAAGGACATCAAAAAAACCTGTCCAAAAATCCTCCAGTCGTGGACAGAACCAAAACATCTGGCAATCATATTTGGTCCCTGTATTAATACATTTCAACTACTGCACCTGACTACTACTACTCTACTATGTGTCCAGTGTGTGTTGCACTCCCTTATGACAAAAAGATTGAGCTATGCCTTAAATGTACTGGCTCTGTCTTTTCACAGTAATCCACAACTCATTAACCTCTGAGTTTTAATTCTTCTTTTAAAAGTAGTTCATGAGACGACATGTTTGTAAGACCTGAAAAAGCCAATGCGTACAGAATCTGTGGTGGGTGGCTGCCTGTAAACATGGAGCTAAGCCATCTTACAAAGTGATCTTTTGTGCCTCTTTTTCAATTGATTAACTTTTGTTTGCTGACTCAGAAAGAGTGAGGATAATCCCTCCTGAAGATCAGCACACACTGCACACAAACACCATGAGACAAAGGAGCATAAATGGCGAGGAACAGAGAGAGAGAGAGAGAGAGAGAGAGATGCAGAAATACGAGAGTGACTTTGAAAAGAGAAGCAGAGATGATCCACAGAGAGCTGCAGCTCAATATGCAACTCATCCCACTGCAGGGATTGTTTTGGCACATTTTGGGGAGCAATCCTCCAGTTTGACCTAAGAGGAGGCTCAGCAGCAAGGCTTAGAGATTTACTGTTTTGCTGTTACTTGACCTCATCTCATGCAATGGAGGCAAACAGCGTCATGGGACTGTTACAAGTTGATTACAGCTTGAGTTGATTACAGTTTGTCAGCTATAGAGCAGGACACTGATGCATCAGTACAGTCACTTTCACAAAATGACTTGAAAATAGTGCTGGCACAAAATGAATGAACAAATCCAAAGTGCTGATTTATTTGTGGGTTCGATACGTATCGGGTCTGTACTGGTACATACTGTGTACACTTAGTTATATACTTGCACTCTAAAGTCTGACACTAACAAAAGCCTTATATAAAAGTTTTATATGTTACCTGATGAGCTGCCAGAGATCAAAACAGAATATATGTAATAATGTCATCCAATGTGGTATAAATGTGTTGTTTAAGGTTTTGGGTTAAAATAGTCTGTTGATATCTTCAAATAAATGAAAATGACAACAATAGAAAGAACTGTGGCTGTGTTGACCTCTATTCAGATTAAAGCTCACATGCAGGTTGAGTTATCAGTGATCACATGAATCTAATCATTTGGCTTTGGATCACTCTCCTGATAGGAGGGACTTTTTAATCACCTCCAACAAATGATCACAGGTGGAATGAATGAAACCTTGTTATTACTAAGTCTCCCTTTTATAGAGGAGGAGGTGCTGTGGCTTACTCACATCAAACAATCTCTCTATGTACACCTCCTCGTTGACCTTCTCCCGCAGCATGTCCTGGGAGTGACGAACAAAAGTCACGTAACCATCAGCCACGTCCATCCCTGGCTTCTGCAAGAGGCACGGAAAAGAGAGTAAGACAGAAAAAATTGGTTAAGTGTAAAATATTCTTTTACCCTGTTCTAATGAAATTATATTTGCTAAATATATACAAAACTATATATATTCATTTTGCAGCTATTATCTACAAGAAATCACTTTCTTCAAAGTGGATAAAGTTAACCCCAAAACAACTAGCTAGCAGGTCCAGTCAGTCAGTATGAACTCCATACATGTGAACACCATACAGCTTCAATTAAGAGCTGGTACCATTTGATACAGCATACATATTATACTGTCAGGCAACCTTAAAACTACTTGATGTTAAGTAGTTAATATCATGTTTCATTCTGATTAGAAAATACAGAGGGATTTGTAAAAATGTTGCTTTTTTCACAATTTAAATAGCAATGACAAAGTATAAAAAATATCTTGTGAATTACTGTTCAGATACAGATAAGTTATAGATAAGCCTTTACTGGATGTTGAGTGGTTAATATCATGTTCCTGGAACTTTTTGGATAAAAAGGGGCTAAAAAGCATCATTGCCAACTTAAAGTATTCTGCCTATATCCTTATTTGACTTGATATGACTGTTTTAAGTAGGTCATAAAATAGTAGTATTTAATGAGCATACTAACGCAGAATTAAACTAATCCAGCTAAAATGAGCATTTTCACCCGTGATTACAATAGATCAATACAGAAGTGTAACCACATGACATGTTTGTGATTTAGTGGCTTGTTCTGGATTTCCAGCATAACCTTTTTTAAGATAGGCTACATTATGTGACTTCACATTATTTCAGTGGAAACTAAGTATATAAACATTCAAATTGAGATACTTTTCTAAAATGTTCAAGAAGTACAGGGCACTGGTGTTCTTCAGTCAGCTCATGTCAGAGAGTCAAGTTTGGCTGGGAACCAAGCCTCACAGTCTGGGCATGTGCAAAGTGGAAAGGGGCGCTGCAGCTTCAGTTGGGTTTGATTGTGGGGGCCAGATTGTGAGGAGGCCTGTTATTCTGACATCTAAAATATTCGATGAGGACAGTTCTCTTTCTTACATGAACACATCTTGCCATTTTCAAGATAATGAAAATCTTTTAAAGGTTCTATATGTAGGAATCAGAAATTCCCTCTCATTACTGACATCTGTGGCCGTTAAAGGAGGTGCAGTCAACATCCTGGTGCTTGCGCTTGTGTGGCCGCATGCGTGCTTGCAGCACAAGACAATTGCAGGTGTTGTCTTTTTCCTCACTTCCACTTCTCATAATTACATAAAAGATCTCTAACATTGTGTTTTGACACAACCCGCAAACCACCAACTTTTTTTTTTACCAAGTGTGTTTACAAAGCACTGGTAGGCTCAGTGAGCTGTGGCCAGGGAGCAATGCGTTATTTGTTTTAGCTGTATGTGTTTTGGAGTGGGCGACTTGTCATTGCAAGGGTGTTTTGTTGTGAAATGTGTAGTGGTTGATGGAGGCAGCTAGCTGTTTCATTAGCTGAAGAGCTAATATATGCAGGGTGTTCCTAGTCAAATAGCACTGTTTATGTTGTGTTGCTGTGTTGTTATGCTGGTGGTCACTTCCGTTGGGTTTTTGAGGAAAATATGGCCCAGGTCCTTCACACAGAAATCAGTCCACAGGCTGTTACAGACAGCTGAGAAAGTCAGGGAAGGTCTCATTTTTTATGTTACATTACTACCCGTTCACTCATTGGCAATAAAAAATGATTAATACATGTAAATTGCTTCACAATTCTACATATAGAACCTTTAACCTTTTGGTCTCAGTTTCCCTCTCTTTTCTCCAACTCATGCATATCCCAAAAACAATCACAAAAACCCATTGGTAACTGCCACTAAACTTAGTTAACACATCTGCAATGAGGCTTACAATGTGTAAATGAGTTTCTTTTTTACTAGTGAAACTCTAATTTTGTACATTAAGGACACAATTAGCATGCTGGGCTGGAAACTGCGACCCATGCCAGCATACACAGTGCCTCGTCACATTCACTGACAAGGCATTAATTTGAAATTTGGCATGTTGCTACGGCCGAAGTGTTGGCAGCTAATACAGATCTGATGCACACACACACAACCACCACCACCACCACCACCACCACCACCACAGCTACCCTGACAGCAGAATGGGCATGTGTTGTACAACATGGACTCACAATGTATACTGCACAGAGAGCGAGGCACGAGGCAGGCTGTCAGTGTCTGGCCACATGCATATGAATGGACATTTGGGGGAGGAAACACAGGGACATTCCATGTGGAAATACGACAACCAATACCATCTGGATTATGATTCTACATGTGAAAGCTTGGTCAAATATTTGTACAAGCACAAGAAACACACACAAACACATACACATCTCCAGGGAACAAAATCCATTCACTTTAATCCTTAAAACCACCTTAAACGTTTCATTTGAAACTGAAAGTGTGCATAGAGTAAGTCACTTCAAGGAGTAAAACACCAATGCTTAGTCTTAAAGGTTGTTTATGGTTTTGGTTTACTTTTACATGAATGATTAAGAGGTTATAAGTTATATTTATAGTTATATTTAGTTTGCACAGTAAGATCAAATTGAGCCATTAAATTCACCAATCCATACACTTTTCATGCTGAATGCAACTACATTCATTTTCCATTTACACCTGGATTTAAAGGTACCATGTAAAGTTTTCTTGTAAATTAACAATTATTTACATTTGGTGTATCTCAACAAAATACATTCTGTGTATCTTTGAGGTCTAACAAACCTGTTGATGCATTACCTTCTTCATAAAACATTTTCACTTAACAGGTTAAATTCATGTTTACATCCTCTAGTAGTCTTCTTCCCTGCATTTTACTGGTGCATTGCTACATTTCCTGGAAAGTTCTTGCTAGAGCTTGACTGACAGATCAGCTGGGCCAATATACTGCATCTGTGAGATATTTTGAGTGGCATTAAATCAGCTAATAGGTAACAAGATAATACAGTGCAGAAATGAATAAAAGATATGTTTCAAGTCATGTGGACACTGTAAAATGTAACACTCAGTGGTCACTATTATTTAATAAGCTAAACTCTTGCTCTTTCTCTTGCTCAACTGGCAAATGTTTTAGTCCTCCATTTTGCAGGAAAAAAATAAAATTAGTGGTAAATAAATGTGATTTGTAATGAAACGATTAAGGCATTTCAAGGTTCAATAGGGGATGTTTGTAGCAGTGTACATACACAGAAAGAGATGGACACAGAGAAATAAATAAGTCTCACTTACAGGTACATCCACATACTTTGAGGCAGCTTTCACCTTGACATAAAGGAGAGAGAAGTGGGTGAAAAAAACAGGACTCCAGCTGTGGCTCCACTTTCCAGAACAAAGGCTGCAGTGGTGAGACTGTACAGCCTGGAGTTTAGTGCCTGCTGAACTAGCAACAGTGACTCATGTGGTGATTTCAACTGCAAAAGTGCACTCACAAATTCAATAACCTGGCTTTTGTTACACTGCGGCAAACCAGCTGAGGTGTTAAGCTATTTGGTGGAGAGGAAGGTTTCAAAAAGGTCAAACTTTATTCAAATGAACATTAAAAATTAACATGACAAAACATGGCATAATAAATTCCAGTTTACAGTACAGCATGTTTGAGTAAAGTTAAAAGCAGTGTTGTTAGTGAGTGATGA
This sequence comes from Thunnus thynnus, assembly GCF_963924715.1. NCBI lineage: Eukaryota > Metazoa > Chordata > Actinopteri > Scombriformes > Scombridae > Thunnus > Thunnus thynnus. The sequence continues at coordinate 35,537,658 of NC_089520.1, read as the reverse complement.
CCAAAATCCTACAGCAGGATTTTTACAGATTCTCCTCAGTTATGCTTACATTTTACTCACCAATTTTTACTGCAAAGATGTGAGGACATGAACTTGCCAGATCAGAGTTGAACAGGGCAGCAACATGAGTAATGAGACAACCACAACTTTAACCAAAATTTCCCAATATGATCCAATTATCAGACTGGGACTATTTGAAAGAGAAACCTGGAGGTGAAAACATCCAAAAGGTCTCTTGTAATTGTTCACTACATAGTAAAAGTTAACATGCAAGTATGGCAGGTCAAAGTTAAACATGATAACTCTACTAAATCTATTGTTTACAATAGTTACAAATGCCAATTCTCTTCCAGATCAGCGGTTTAGATAATGGGGTTAAGTTGTGGGGTTGTTTCAGAGTAGTCTGATGACTCATGCACTCAACTTATCCTCTACACTGGAAACTCATCACATCCACAACAATGAAGCTTGTGAGTAATTTGGTGGAAGGTGTTTTAGGAAGAAAAGGATGGTTCTGGAAAAAATGTATATGTGTTACTTACTGTGAAAGATAGGAAGGAAGAGAAGAGTGTTCCTTCGTCATATCTGGAGAGCTTGGCTAACACACTCTCTAGAATGACCACAAACTGAAAAAGAGGATAAGAAGTAAAGTAAGTGATATGTGCAGCTGTGCAGTGTGGAGTAGAATAAAATCATTTCCTCTGAAATGTAGTTCAGTAAAATGTCAAATCCTCCCAAATGGAGATGCATAAGTAAAGTACAGGTATTCTGAAACTATACAGAAGTAATGTTGATGTGAATTAGTTCATGTCCTTGTCTGCTGGACACTTATAAATTACTTTTTTAAATACAGATTCCATCATGCTGAATACATTTTTCACTGTAAATGTGTACTTTATTATTTTCTACCTTTGCTACCAGAAGAGTGATCATTTCCTTCACCGTCTCCTCAATGAGATTGTCAATTTGGGAATGGTATTGTCTCTGCAGAGGAAGAAAAAACATGTTATTCCTCTCATCCACACTCAATAACCCCAGCATCATTTTTATATCAATTTATACTGAATTCATCTTTTACCGTTAGACAGTTATACACTATCTTCTGGTTATCATGGCTATGAGATCTTGATAACATGTAACTGATAAGACACAGATATTTTAAGACAGGGTATCCATACACATCTTTATAATGATGTCCATTAGGACAAGCAGCACTAGCCTCATACAGGATTCCAAAAACCTCATCCTGACCAAAACATCTTCAGAGTATGCTGGAGTCAAAGCAAAGGATAATGTTCTCAACTGGAAATACCAATCTGATGTTTTTGTGCAATACACTATGAAAATGCTGGTCTTAACAGCTGATTACAAATAGGGATGCACGATATTGGATTTTTTGCCGATATCCGATATGCCGATATTTCCAACTCATTGTGGCCAATTGCCGATACCAATATATGCAGATATTTTTTTCCAACTGGCTGAGGAGACTATGATGCATGCAAGCATAGATTATACTAAGTATGATCAAGAAAGACAATATATGAAGGAAGAATTTAGGAAGCCTTAAAATTTTAATGAACCTGCCAAGTGGGTAGAGCAGTAGAGTTTTCTTTGAGTTAGACAGACAGGATTAATGTGTAGGATTTAATATCTGGTCCACAAGCTGAAGCAGAAGGTGGTGGTAATGCACCTAATACGCTGGTTGCCAACTATCGTTATAAACCAAAAAGGTTTTTTTTCCAAACAGAGTGGTGCATCCTGTCAGCCGAAGTGTTTCCTATCTGTGCAGCCGAACATAGAAGCTCCTCCACGGACTGTTTCACCTTGACGGTCCCGGTGCTTCCTCCGCAGGCTCCACTTCACTCAAGCTGCCCGTCAGACCCGCTGCTTCTTCCCACTTTAACCTGAATAACAAACCAGGGCTCAGTGCTCTGGTTGGATCCACATAGAGAGCCCCGATTTGTTATTCAGGTTAAAGTGGGAAGAAGCAGCGGGTCTGACGGGCAGCTTGAGTGAAGTGGAGCCTGCGGAGGAAGCACCGGGACCTTCAGGGTGAAACAGTCCATGGAGGGAAGCACAGTCAGGCGGCAGAGGAGATGGCAATGAATCAGCCTCTGATAATCGGCAGAAATAGCCAATGCTGATATTTCATTTTAGAGCTTTAGTCGGCCGATACCAATGATATCGTGAATCCTTAATTACAAATGCTGATTATCACATGGACAATTTTAAATCACTGGTCATGACCTCTTTTTCTGAAACAACTGGAAGAGAATAACGAAAGAATGTAATGAGACACAGACAGCAACATGCACAATGTCCTTCAAGATGGTAGCAGTCCTGTGGTTTTCCTGCAGCCATCACATGCTGACACCACCACAGGAGGAGAGCCTGAGCTACGAAGATTGAGACAACAACCCAGCTAGTGCAACAGAGAACTCACACAGGATGGAACGTCAGGTACGTGGTCTGACTGAGGCACTACAGGATTTATTTGTTGTACAAAGGACAGGGTTAAGGCTTGTGTAACTTGCCCTAATGGATGCCATTCCATGTGTTTGAGATCTCTGAGTAGTGAGTAACATGTTACCAAATCGGACTGATGGCCATAATGATGACAGTTAGTTTGAGTGTGCACTGTGTAGCTGTGTCATATTGGTAAATATGGGTATCGGATCAGACTCGATATCGATAGATACTCATTAATAAAGGACTCAGATGGGGATCAGGGCCACAAACACAGGACATCCCTACTTTAAAGCGTTGATGATGATTAAGAGTTTTGAAGTTAAAAGGACAACTTTTGCTGAAAATTGTTATGCCTTGGTATTTACATTTCAATAACACATGTGACAGTCATTGTCCGATATCAATATTCATGTATCATTAAATCATTTTTGAGAATCAAAAACAATTAGCATAAACAAAACGTATGAAATGAATGTAAGCCCATACAAGTCCTCATGTAAGAACATTTTTGTATTGTTCTCCTAAAATGCTCTGTTTTTTCTTTGAGCTTTGTTCATGAGGAGGTGAAGGTTAATGAGATTTGATCATTAGCGCAGTCAACGCCCAATCATTCACAAAAATGTTACTAAAGAGTATAAAAACAATAATTTGACAGTGCTGAGCTTCAAGTCCTGCTGTCAAAAATCTTCAGACAAAAACAGAACAAATTTAAGATTTAGATGCTAAAAAAACGTCTTTCTAAACAAAGTGTTCCATGACTAATATGAGAGGCGGTCATGTGACATTCACAGTGATATTAGAGGAGAGAATATTATAGCCTACAGATTAAAAAAATATTATTCTTAGTCAAACTAGTGTTTCTTGTTTGTGATATGTGATATTGGGTTATATAAATAAAAACTGACTCATACATTTAGTTTGTACCTAAATTATAATTTTGATAAAATTGATGAATACCACAGATTTTCTTAAATCACTTGTATGTACCTCTTAAGAACAAATCTGTTGGTATGAGTGGTTCCTGCATGAGGCCCAGTGTGCTAGCAGGCCAGATGTGGAGGGAAAACTGAATGACTTAACAGCACTAAACAAATGGAGAACAGTATTCTTCAGAGGTGAGCAATGTCTTCACTGAAACGGGAAGGAACTGGGATTTTAAGGAGAAATGTACTCTTAATTTTGATAAACATTAGCACTAAGATTATCACATCATCTGGTTTGTTTACTGTCCTTTTATTGAATAGTAATTAGTGACGGTAATAAAAACATAAAACAGGTATTGTAATTAATTTGACAGCCATTCTAATTAAAAACAATAAACAGTGTGCAGCTCCTTTACAGGGTTTGACTAATATATTATTTCTGAAACAGAGCATCCAAAGTTTCTAAAAGGTCTGTTGATTTTACTTTATCTTGTGGGAACAAATTTTATTGTGTGTGCAAGAGAATTTATTAAATATTAATGTGCTTCCTCAAAGCACACACAGTTTACACATTCCTGGTTTTCTTTCTTTCTATTCCTTTTTAATTTAGCTACATGTCAATGAATGCAGTGCTTTCCAACTATTTGCACGGCCCTGCTGTTTTCTTATAATATAGAGACCAGTGAGGAACTTTGGAGCAATTAGTCCTGCTAAAGAACTGCTGTCATGGAAACTCAGAGGCAGTAGCACTGTGAGGAATCCTTTTGTTTAGCCTCGCAGCACCAACAGAACCCAGCTAAGGACTTAGCAATAATTAATTCATTGTCAGTAATTCCCAAGATTCTGTGAAATATGAGATCTCTCACTTTTACCCCATGTATATTCAATACTATCTACACATATGCTAATGAAATCCAAACAATTCAAGAGGAGGAAGACAGACAGGGAAAATTGATGACTAATTATACATTTGGGAACCGGAGGGTGAGATTTCAATTGAATTTGTAGCCACACTTACCCATTCTCTAACAAACTTTCACAAGACAGAGAGGAGAAAAAAAAGCAGCAGAAAAGAAGAAAGATAGAGGTGACATGGCACATGTAAAATTATGTAAATACTGCAAAAGAAGTAAGAGACAAAAAAGAAAAAAAAAAGCTGTAAGTACCAGAGAGAAAATAGAAACTAAAAAAGACATTGAGACCTTTATCTGACAATGCCATTCAAAACAGAAACACAAACAATGCATTTCCATTCAGCTCCCTCCATGAGCCAAATCCCTCCATCACCTTTAAATGATACGACATTTAACAGGGAAACTGTATGATGACCATGAGGAGTGACTGGCAGATTAAACTAGACTAGTCAGGTTAAATTATGTTCCCAGTTACAGGGTTCCCTCTCTTTTTCAGTCCTACCTCCTGCCCCAGGTCCATGGCACACAGTTTGGCTGACTGGGCCTTGGCATCCACCATGACATTGAACATGGTGCAGATGGACTGCGGCACACGGAAGTCTGTAGCCCGGCTGCTCTTCTGAAGCTTGACCTCGAATGCCAACCGTGTCCTTCAGAGGGGAAAAACATACAGGGCCATAGCTAGGACTGTAGAAACAACCCCCCAACTCCTCCAAAATAAGTTAACATCTTACTAATCATCTTCCAAGTAAATACAATAAGTAAAATTTGAGACTTTGAGACTTAACAGGTCACATATTTCCACTGAAGATATATAGATTATTAATGACTGCAATTTACTTGCAACCAGACCTCTATATACTGTATTTAAACAATGTCTTACCGCTTTATACATGATTCAATCATGTCACTGGACATCAGCTTCAGCCGGGTCTCCAGGTGTTTCCCAAATTCTTCCTCTGGCCAGTGGAGATCTCTGATGAAGGTCTGCAGAGCATCCAACTTCCAGAAGAGATCTTCTGATGTGCCTGAGCCATTACTGCAAGGGTCAGAGGTCAGAATGTAGTGTTTTCAGTACAAGAGTAATAAAAAGGGAAGAGACAGTCCTCAATCAAATGCTTGGATGGTTGTCTTAGGTTCATGCACACTTCAGGTTGATTGAAAGGAGTTTCTGATAGATTTCTGTCTTTCACTTTAGACTATGGTTGTTATCTGGTAATAAAGAACAACTTTTGTGGGAGTTTTCACTCTTAACATATCAAATAAAACTTTTTATTGGATACCACTAAGGCTGCAAATAATGATTATTATTTTAATTATGGATTGATCTGGCATTTATTTGCTCAATTAATCAATCAACCATTTTTAATCAGTTTAAATTGTCCGAATATGTTGTAAAATTAAAGATAATTCCAAACAGCCACATGTGATGTATTCAAAGTTCTTACTGACAACAATCCAAAACCCAGAGATATTAAATTACTATCATAGGCATTTTTTACATTGTTTCATTGCTTGAAAAATAACATAAATGATTAATGGGTTGTTAAAATAGTTGCCCTTTTGGGAATTTACTTTTACTGGTACAAATCATTCAAAGACAGAAATTTAAAACAAAGAAAATGATAATATGAATTGATTTTGTTATAGTGAATTATAAACATTTTAATATTTTTTACGTAAAATCACTTTTGCTTTTCAGATTTCCAAACTTCACTGGTCAAACCTGTATTTTCAACATGTTTTATATATAATTGTTTATTTGGACAAATAACTTGTGTAAATACTTGTGTTTACTTGACTGTTAAAACATGTAATAGATCTTTTGTACCACATGCAGTATGTAGACTGTATGCAGTGGGGAAGCAGCATCCATGCTAACACTGTTATACACACTGCACTGTGAGTAAAGGTGAAAATTTATGCACGTTCCATCCTGTCATTTACACACCAAGCAATATTAGTGTGTTAGACTGTGTGAATGTGTGGGTGCAGGATACACATCTTTGTACTGTATGTGTGAGTGTTAGTAAAAACAGTAGTGCCATGGAACAGACAGTACCAGCACTGAGTATGTGCCTAGAAAGCATTAAGATTGCATTCATTTTGTAATGTGTATTTCTTTTACAGCTGACAAATGATACATGTGAAGCCTTATTATTCAGGATTCCCACTCATTCCAAGAGATCATGTTTCAGGAAGTCCAGGAGGCTTGCTGGTTGAGGAAAGTGTAATGTACTTCGAAACTTTCTTATTACTACATAAAAAAATTATTCTTTCCAGGATTTTAACTTTTTACTTTTTCTGCAGTTTGGTCATGACCTTTTACTGGGTTAAAACAACAGGTTTTCCAGGATGTGTGGGAACCTTCACTTTGTTAATATCAACTAGGAAAAGGTGTTAACATGTTTGAGTAAAACACTCTGTGGAGGACTGCTGGGACCAGAATTATGCCTTATTACCACCAACATAATTAAAATCTTTTCTCCCTTCAACAGCTTTAAACCAGTCTCAGCAGACAGAACCACAGTGCAGGGAACAATTCAGACACAAGGGGTCCTTTCTCAACCATCTACCCCCAGCAAGAAGAGAGAAGCCAGGGGCCAGGGTGCCACAACAGCAGGTAACTGCAGGAAACACTTTGGGAAGGAAAGATACAGAAAGCTGCATGTTCATAACAAGTTCATAACCAGGACAGCAGCTACCACTGAGCTCATGTCTCTGTATTTATAACTGTAGTTACAGTGTACAGTAACTTCCAGTTGTGTTGGAAATGGGCTATAATAACAGGCTCAGACAGGGAAAAGAGACAGTGGTAAAGAGCTAAGGTGTCTGTTCATGTGTTCAAGATCTGACAGCAATCAGAGACATTTCTCTTCATGAGTGTGAAGCCACCTGATTTCAAAATCTGTGGAAAAGCTGAAGATTCATGACCTTGGTATTAGGCTTTTTAGGGTTTTTGGGGGGATGGGGTTGCTGATTGCATTAGGGTTAGGGTTAGGGGTTAGGGGTTAGGGTTAGGGTTAGGGTTAGGGTTATGTCTTCTTGTTATGCCTTTGCATCTTTCCATTTCATATTTAATTTACAGATGAGGGAGAAAAATTGGAAAAAGGATTTCATGTCCAAATCACTGCCTCCTCCATACATCCATCAACATGCCCCATGCCATGACGTTGGCATGAACGTGGTTTTGGCCCTGTATAACACCCCAACACTGGCAACAGACATATACACACATCTACCACATCTATGTAAGTTCTTTAATATTCATTTTGTACACCACTAAAACTGCCTCGGTAGGTACTTTTGGATAACCAGTTTGATATTTCTTACAACTCTCCTGATCTTGGAAAGTGCAAATGAAAAAAGTCTACCATCTCTGTTGGCATCTTTTCTTTGGGAAGTGAATTCATTACTAAATATAAAGTGAAGGTTGTCTAATCATTTTTTTTTTTACAATGAAAACTTCAGAGCTGGTATTTTTGAATGTGTATCCACAAGATCCCAGACGAGAGAATAGGGATGGATGTGCTGTGGTGACAGCGTCACACTCTGCAGGAAGCTGCGGCGTACGATGGAGCTTTTACACCTCTGATCCCTGTGGTTGGTGCAGACAATGTTTCGCTTAAGTTTTCAAAGTGCTATGGATGATGTGTCAAGTGTATATTGTAGAGTGCTTTTAATAATAGTACTCACAAGCTCACATACATATTAATATAATAAAATTCCCACTGATATCACATCATTCAAGTAAATAAATAATGTTTGCCTATAGCACGAAACAAAAAGGTGTATTTAGAAATGCTGTAAAAATTCCTCTGGGTGCTGTGGCTACTCAACTTTGGAACAGTTTTTCTCAAATCTCAGAAAGTTTAAAATTGTGCAGAACATGACAAGCATCTTACCTACGTATTGTATTCTTTTACTCCCTCTTTACAGCCATATTGTAACTATTGCTTTGGAGAGAACTTCATAAAGTTTGATTATGGTCTCACTTTAAACAGTTAAGTTGCATAATTTAGTAACTTGTATTATTGTTAAAGTAACAACAATCAGGTGCCCATATGAACAATGAGAGAAGTTTTCCTCACTGTAATCATTCCTCCAAAAAAGACCAAAATCCACAGTGTGTCCACACAGTCATTTAAAAGTTGATGTGAAGCTTATATGAGGCTTCAGCAGTCTGAGTTAGTCATATCAAGTGAATATCTGACACATTTACAGTCTTTTTAGCATCAAATTCCCTCTTTGTATTTCCTCAGACAGTGTTTCCCTGTTGAGCTGCGGTGGAAGTATAGTAACAAAAAGAGGAACTTTGGCACTAAAAAGACTGTAACGTTGAAAGATATCTACTTGATTTGACTCATTTGTACTGAAGCTTCATATTAGCGTCAGATAAACTTTTAAATACATTTTTGCACAGAAGGAGGACTGTGGATTTTGTCCCCCATCACTTCCATTGTAAGTGCATTATGAAGGGATCTTCTAATGGTCAGTATGAACAGAAGGAATGATTACAGCAAGATAAACATGTTTCAGTGTTCATTTGGGCTCCTGACTGTTGCTTTAAGACTCGAAAAACTGTGAACCTGTCCTTTAAATCAGAAACTTGCTGCGCCAATGTCTGTATTTATATCATGTATATAAAGCATAATAAAACCAGTCATAAAAAAGCACACTGCACATTCAAAACTAATTTGACTTATTTACAGTCAAAAAATTTTGTTAATTTGGATAGTTATCAATATGCATAAGATAAAAAAAACAAAAAAAACATGTCTCATCTCAGCAGTTTGGTCAAATGGCATTATTTATTTTAACTCTTCTACACATTGGACACATTTATTACATTGTCTGATAGAAATATTAGAGTTTTATTTTTAAATTTAATTTAATTTGTATATTACGAAAAATGCTTTGGATATATAAATGTTAGGTAAGCCTATTGCTTGGGGGTCATGTGACTTAGATACCACGTTCATGTCAAAGACATGGATGCATGTCTCAAGCTGTACAAGGCAGATACACACTCTGAGTCATAATTAGCTGTCATCCAGTTGGGTGGAGAAAAGCTGGGCATTTGTGGGAGGTTAACACTTGGAACTGTTAGATTTGGTACTTTGGGCATTTGGAGGTTGACATTGGGCAGAGTGCTTGTTATACTCCTGTGGAGAAAACAGAATAAGAGAAAGCAGAAGGCAGAGATTCAAAGCTGATGTGAAAAACCAAAAAAATTGAAGATAAATTACCAAAGTCACACTTTAGTCAAAGATACGCTACCTGTTATAGCACCTGTTAGCAGCTCCAAATCCAATACATCTCCCCAGCTTACTGTGGTTTTGAAACCTATCCATGACAAACTCCAGACTGAATACTATCAACTTATTCTGTGTTTTGACCGTATTAGCTAGCCTGGGAAAATGCTTAAAAAGTAAAATCACTAATCCTTTGGGTGTGGTGTTGATGAACACTGGTGTCCCACAAGGCAACACACAGCAGAAATGGAAGAATGAAAAACATTGTGCAAAGCATGGCATCCCAGTGGCATAGAGCAGCTGTTGGGTTCAGTTATTGATTCAAATCTGAATTCTTTCCCATCTTTCATTAGCTCTATTTAAGATTAACATAAAATTGAACACATACAATTAAGATTAATTTGAAAAACAAACCTTTTTGGCTGATTAGACATAAACACTGGAGTTTCTGACTAATCAGTGAGCTGTATTGAATAAATGAAGCATATGTGTTCTGTCAAATGTGTTGGATGACATGTGGTTAAAAACTGTCAGGACAGGATGTAAGATGCATCTGTTATTTAACATGGTCTAATGTGGTGTTATTAAAAGCTTTGTTGGACATATACTTTTATTTACCTTTGGTTAAGTTCCAAAGTATGTTTAACATCTGTCAATGCAGACCTTGTTTCATTTCCTGCTAGTACAACACAGTAAACTACATTTTTCTGCATTAACTGCCAAAATATTGCACATATACAGACATAAACAGTGTATACAGTATATTGTCTAGTATGGAACCGGGACACATTTTGAAATTTGGGGTTATTATTAGGTGCGATAAAAAAGTGTATCTTTGACAAATGCGAAAAATATGTTTTGAAAACAATCATGATTAAAAAAGATGTACATAACAGATTTTTACTAAATTAAATTGGAATTTAATATTGTATGTCTTGGAACAATACTGTTTAAATGAAAATATTGAGCATATGGCAAATGATATGTCAGTTTTTTCAGCTGTAGCAGAAACTGAATCAAAATACTAAACAAATACAGACCAACACAAAGACTGAGAGAGACTTTTAAACAGGATCACTGACTTGCACCTGTTCTCAGAGAACTGCTCTTCTGCTTCAATCTGTAGAATCATCAAAGCAACTACAACATAAGCTGACAGAATAGAGTAAAGCTATTTTCACATGCATACATGTCACATGAGTCTGTGTCAACATTTATAGCCTGTAGTTTACTTTCCAAAATTTCTGGATATTTATGTGCTATTGAATGAGAAACACATGGAAGATCTGTGTATATAGCTACTGTATAATTTAGATAATGAGATGTCCCTTGTAGACATTCATTTATGTAAACAACATGGCAAAAATGCAAACTGAATCAAATATTCCAATAAGTCTTGTGAATCTGTATATACACATAACATGCCTACACCTGTTTTTATTTTAGTACACATACAAGAGAATTGAAGCAGCTTAATAAAGTCTAAACCAGCTGAAACTGTGCAAAGGTCTGCAAAGTGAAAATTGCTAAATCCTCCACAACACATCCTTATTGTAGTTGCAGGAGATAGGTAAAAGTTAGTAAGTGAAGGCGTCCTTACTTGACAGGCTCCCAGGATTCCCTTTCAAAGCCTCTGTGAATGGACTGAGCAATAGAGGACTCCATCAGGTCCACATACCGCACCACCAGGGGGGCGTACAGGTCCTGCAGGTGTTTGTGGAACTTCCCGTTGCACAGGTTATCTGAGGGAGGGCATGGGAGGGAAGAATTAAGACACACCAAGTAGTCAGTGATGAGTCATGTGGTATCATTTGCGAAGCCCAAAGTGCATTTCAATTCCCTTATTTGATCGTTCCTCACTCCTCAATTCTTGACTTGACCCAGAAATCATTCCAGCCCACCATCTTGAAGGCCCTCCAAAAGTGCTTATTCCTGCTCTGAGGAGCGAGGATTGAGGATTGAGGAAGGATCCCTGAAGAGCTATGAGTGAGGATTCTTCATAGAAGTCTTTCACTGGCCAACACGCCCCCTTACTGGATATCAGGTATTGATTGGATGCTGCAGCTCATCAGACTGATCTGATACATCACAACATTACAGATTAAACTCGAGTGTTTCACTCCCAAATTTGATATTTTATTTGTTTTCTGATTCATCATCTTGTTAAAAATCGGTCTGATCAACAAAAGAACCATAAACAACTTTCTTCATATATTAGAAAGATTTTTCTTTTAACGATCTGTTATTTCCTCCATTAACTGTTATTACTGGTAAAAATTACAGTAGTACACAGTTTAAACACATTTATATTTTACATCATTTATCACCATTCAGTCACATGTGAGGCTGAAAATTCCTGAGTATCAGGTTTGATATGAGTTACATAATTTCCATTTTCCCTGAAACATTTAGCCTAATAGATGGGTTATTAAATTATGGGTTATTAAATAATGAATTCACTATCAGAATATTAATAAATGCAGATGCAAATAATGAATTAATAATATAAACACATTCTGCCAGTAGAAATGGTTGATGTGCCTCTGAGCAGGAGTCAGTACACAATATAAATACAGAATGCTGGTTTTTAATTCATGTGCAGGTGTTTGTTAAACAGCTAACAGGCTGCAGAGAGAAAACAGCTGCTCTGGCAGTGATAACTGTGCACCTTTATTAGTGTCAGCATAGTGCACATGTGTAGACACAAACTCCTTCAAAAGTCTCTACAGCTGTTAAAGCCGACTGACAGCTGATCAGCTGTGATCAGCTGCCACCGTTTCACATGACGCTCCAGAGGAAATGTCTCTAAAAACATATTTCCTCTTTCTTTGCATCTTTTGCATCTTCAGTGGGACGAACTAAGATGCAAGGAAAAGACGCAAGTGAGAGAAACGTGGATGCAATTAAAGGAAATGGCATGTGCCCCCGGTCTGTTAAACGTACAGTAAATAATGTGAAGTGTTCTTAAGTTTTCTACTGTGAGTTAAAAGAATAGTTCAGTATTTTGTAAAATACATCAATTTTAAGTTTTCAGTGTTTGATAGGAGTGGGGGGGGGGGGGGGGCGCTTCAGTATCATATTAGTCAGTCCTGAGATTCAGTGTGAAATTATGGAAATGTTTTCATGTAGAATTTTGTAAAGCATGCATATTTGCATATTCAGCTGTTTTGACAGTAAAAGTGTGTTTAATAATATTACGTTTATCTCTCCAGGGTAGAGCTTTTAGAGAAAAAAGTCTGGCCTGACAACAGTGAAAAAGCCCTGTCCTAGAAGGTGCGAATGAAATATGTCAGGAGGCTGCTGGTTGTGGCTAACACTGGCTCTTCATTAGCAGGTATGACACAGCATATCCAGTTTTCAATCTTTCTAAACAAAGGTCGGAGTGTCAGGGTATTTCTAAATCCAAACCGTCACACACATTTCCCCCAGTCTCCGCCGGCTCCCAACTGGTAAAAAGACAACACTGACAAAGACCACAGGAGATAAAATGGAGGCCAGTGTGTGCTAATGTGATGCCTCACGGCTCCATGCAGTGTGTCTGCTTTTCCTCTCCCTCTCTCTCTTCTTTTTTCTCTCCCCCTCTGAGCATGTGTGTGTTTGTGTTTGTGTGTGTTGGCATTGGAGTTCAAGGTCGATGATACACAGTAGGTGCAATGTTTGTTGTGTTCCCTGATTGCCACTCTCCCAATTAGCCACTTGAGCGGCTGCTGTCCACTTGGATGTGTTGTGTCCAGGAGTGTGTTCGCAGGGCTCGCCATGGCCCAGCTACCACTGCTTTAGACCTCATTAACTCCTCGAATGGCAATGCGACTTTGGCGCCTGTCTGGTGCTAAGGCTATTTACTGCTACATAAGTGCACCGCTGTGGGGCAACAGAGCAGATGACCTTCTGTGGAAAAGATGTCTCAATGATGATAGGGTTTAGTAAAGTATGCGCTGTGTGAGCAGTGGGGGGCTCTGCTGGCTCGTATGTTGGTATTGAGGATGGTTTGTTGTGTGTGACGTCACACTGACGGTACTGTGCTGCAGAATAACACAGTGGTCCGATGCTTTGTTTGTAGGCAGCTATTGAGAAAAGAAAGGATGATAGACTGGCATGAAGAGCTCCAGTGTATCTACACAGTGTCTTTGCATTTATTGCATACAGATTAAAGGGGCATTACACTGATTTTACTCATAAATGTCAGATTACAAGTCTTGAGAGTACTACTCATCTTGTGCAAATAGTTGTATAATGTACTTTCTGGGTCTGGAGGAGCTTTGTCAAGTGTGAAAAATCACATCTGATGATGTCACAGTGATGTCATCATGGTCATCTTGGCTTGGGTTTGAAGATGACAAACAGAAAGCCTCCATTACAAACTGGGGAGTGGGGTTTAAAAGCCGTGGGCAGTTACCAGGAAGTGAAGGTCTGACAAAAAGATGCCAGTGGTGCATTATGGGAAGTGTAGGATGCAAATTTTTTGGATTTTGACCCATACTAGGGATTAAAAGTCGGGATGTCTCGACCTCTGCTGCTTGGATGTGACTTCAAAGTCCCCAGACTTTATGAAAATTGCTGGAGAACCTCTTGAAAGGAGCCTGAATCTTGCCAAGTATACTGTAAAAACCTTGTATTTTGACTAATTAACTGTTTTTATATGCCTATCATTAAGTTATAAAAATCTTGCAACTTTTTTAAATCTCATTTTAATTTCTGTTTCATACAGTCAGTTATTTTCTTTAAAACTTCATTTTAAACACAATGTCATTGATTTAAGAAAATAGGATTTTAGGACTCCATGACAAAAAAACAACAAAAACCTCCAAGTATCAATATGGTGCTCAACTAAATTAAAAATTGGACAATAACTTAACTAAAGAGTGCATTATGTATAATGCACATTCATTGATGATGTGCTCTTGTGTTATAAAACAGAGAACCATATAGAATACAGAACCACATTAAAGCAAAATCTCATATGCAGAGCCAAACCAACAATGAAATGATCTACCAACAGTATTGTGTGTGTATCCTAAGTCTGATATATCTTATTTCTCTGTTAGAGTAACATTTGCTAAAAACTACATTGACCAGCTGTTTTAGGAAGGTATTAGTCTGTTTTTTTAAATTGTGATTGAAAGATTTATATATTTAGTGGTAACCACTGGATTGAGGCTGAGAGACAGACAGGGTAGGGAAGTCAAAAAGTATTGAGAGACAGACTAACACATTGTTGGTCTTTTCATGAGATTTGTTGGCAATAACAAAATATAGAATAACACTAGACTTGTCCTTTCAAATCAATTTAGAGGTCTTGGAGGATTTGGTGGTAAGATGAACCAAGTTATTGTTGACCAAGAAAATCAATTAAATGTGTCTTAAAGCAATCTACAGATGAAACATAAACTACACATGTTGACAATCTAAACAATTGTTTTTCAGTCAAATAATTTAGCCAATGAGAGTATAGACAACCAACACTGCCTAGATTTTTGTTTTTCTAATTTCATACTTTTTAACATTGATAGCAAATGGTTATTTTATCTGTTGCATCAAAGTTGAATAAATGAATGAATGAAAGAAAGTTGAAGTCAATTTCTAGCGCACAAGAAAATTTACAAAATATCTGTAGGGGTCTGTTTTTATTATAGTCATCATATTAGTGCCCACAGAATACAGTTCATTTCCTTTCTCTGTTAACGGCTGGCTGGTGTAGCTACGTCCATTGCTATGCACTTCCATTTCCATTTTCACACAATCTGACAATATGTAGTAAATGAAAAGGGGCCAATTTGATGACACAAACAAGTGAGCATAACAAGCTATTTGCAATTGCCTCTGTTCAGCTGAATGAGTGGACCATGCTCTGCCTTCTCCTTGACTCCCGACTGACAAACTGAAAAGGGGAAGCATTCCCCAGGGACAATTAGCACCCCGCAGATTGAGTCCACATTGTGAACAGTGAAGTGTATCCTTTACAGGACCACGGACAGCTCTACAGTGTTCCTGCAGGCAACTGCATGCAGTTCATTAGAGAGATGGCTGGCCTGCAGCAACCAACATCAAGAACTAACCATTATCTTCAGTCAGACACTCCTGGTCCTGTTCACACACCAACACACACACACACACAGTTCAGTATGTAAACCGCTCTGGGCCATAAGACGACACACATTCAACAGCAGCTGTAAACATTCATCAGAAATGGTCTTGATTTTTGTAGTTGATCATAATAAAAAAGCTGGGTGATAAAAACGACACTGATCATGCTAGAAACATTTCCTTGGTAATAAAGTGGGAAACTTGGGAAACAAAGCTATTTCCAACCCATCATATGGCAGTCCTTTAGGAACAGACACCCCACTTCCCAAAATGGACATAGCCATGAAATTTGGCACAGTCATTAATGGTACCTAGAGGATGAATCCTCAGGATTTTGATGATCCTCTGATTTTTCCTCTAGTGCCTCTGTGCAGTTGAGAGTTTAGCGAAATGTCTCAAAAACTACCGGATGAATTTCCACAATTATGTGACTTTTTCTGACTCTCCAATTTTTCATCTATACTTTGGTTTATGACCAAATACCTGCAAACCAATGGCATTCCCATCATCCTCAGCTGTACTTTGTGTTGTGTGCCAATTCTCAAATGTTAGCATGCTAACACACTAAACTAAGATGATGAATATGTTAAACATAATACCTGCTTTGAATCAGCATGTTAGCATTGTCATTTTAGCATGTCAGCATGCTGACTTTATCATTTAACTTTTTTTTTGGTATAATTTATTTATTTAAATAGGTTCAGGTTGTGAATATACCTCTAAGGAATTTTCAGTTTAAGAGAAGTTTTAGGTCGAATGGAAATATTGACAATATATATAGATATAGACTGAAAAAAAAAGAGTATATTTTGCAGTCAGCACTAAATTATAATAATGTCCAAAGATCATGTATAATGATGTAAAAACTTTACAAAGTCAATAAAGTCAAAAATTTCCTGCTTATTCTAAAGCTATATGACTTTGTGACATGACAAGAGGAACAAGAAACTGAAGGAAAATAAAGAACTAGAATCCTGGTATGTTTTGAGATCAATGGGTGTCTGTCACACAAAGACAGATACACTCCCCACACACATAGATAGCGTGTATATTGTAGCTAGGTAGCTAATGTATATATAGTCTCTACAGTAGCTGTCTCTGGTGAAAAAGCACTGACTGTAAAAACACCCCAGTGGTCAAATCTGCACAAATAAAGTGAGGTGAAAATTATTATGCCAATGTGTTTTTTTTTCAAATTGTACATATAGTGCTATACTATCGTGCCTAATGCATGTGTTGTTGTTTTTTTTTATTATGATGTGTACTATGAGATTATTACAGGACCTGCTAGACCAACTGCCAGGCACACATAGCTACTTCATGCTGAATATTGAAGGTTTCCTTTTAATAGATCCCCACTCACAGTCTATCCTCAGGAAGTCGTTGAGCAGCTGGAAGAGGGGGAAACTGTCCCAGCTGTCCGGCGGCTGAACTTCAAGAGCTGCATCCATGTCAGCCGAGTAGAGACACAGGAACGTCTCAGCATGTTCCACCATCAGGTCTGACCACCATGCAAAGGCCTTCAGACAGAGAGAGGGAAAGACAGTGAGGGGGAAGAAGGCAGAGAACAGGGAGTGGAAGAAAAACAAGAGGTTGAGAATGAAAAGAAAATACATTTAAGTCCTCCCCAATGGGCATGTCTTTAAGAATTTAGAGTTAATAGTTTTGATCTCATTCACCATAATGGTTAGAGATGTAATGTAACTCCACTGAGCTATTGCAAAGACTCTTGGCTCTCCTTCTCACTTTTCAACATATGAAATCAAGTTGTTGCCTCAACGACTTCACTGTGTGATCTCCGGGGAAGGATTCTTCACAACTCGAAGCAGAAAAAACAGTGCTTGGGCACGGAAAATCACACGCTTTTCTGTTGGCCCACAGAGGAAACAGCAGCAGCTCCTTGACAGGCATGGCAGGGAGCTACTTAAACACTCACCCGCAGCTCCTTCAGCGAGTCAATCAGAAGAAAGAAGCTAGCAAGCTGCACCACACTCATATTACCCCATTGAATAGATGCAGTGGAGTGACTGTTAGGGACCAGGCTACTCTCATGCACATCAAAAACTCTCGCTTTCTTCCATGCGCCCCCACACTTGTCGTGGCCTCTTAAGAGGGACCCCTAAGGATCCATGGTGTTTGCTCATTCACATCAAGCTGTCAACACTGTAATGTGAATGTACCCATGGGCTTACATGGTGGTGGTGGTGGGGGGGTTCATGCACTTGCCATGGGAGTTCTTAGCATTGGATAGTTGGGTGTTGGATAGTTGGCTAGAAGGTAGGCCCAGTCTGTGCCACTCAGATAATCATCAATTTTAACCTTTAAGACTTTTACACTGATCATTACATTCCAGTCACACAGAAAAAACATTCTTTTCAACAAAAATAAATAAAAAAACTGCCTAACAAAAATTTGTGGCAGGATGTTTGTTAAACTGTACTTTAAATGACATTTATATACTACTAAATGGCTTTGCCAAATATATTTTGGATTATGTTTATTGGCAGTTCATGAAGTGTTACATTATGCTCGCACAGATGTTGTAGGGAGGTTGTCAGGGTGGACGTTTGGATGTTTGGAGGAACAAAGCTCAGGACTGTGACTCTGGGCTTTGCATCATCCCTTTCTTGTGTTGTTAGGTTTAGACAGCTAAAACTCTGCTTGGGTTCGGGAAAGTATCATTTTGGTTAACTATTGAAAAAGGAAACACTTCCTGTCTTGCGGTCCAAGTCATCGTTACCAAGACCAAGACCACCATTCTCCTCCTAACTTTAACCAAGAGCTTTGAGATTTCTGAACAATACCATACAACTATTATTATTGCCTTAGTTGTCAGGAATGAATATGGGGGCAAAACAAATGACAATACATTGACAGTGAAGGTTTTACAGATATGTTCAGAGAAATGTTTTCTCATTATGTTGATACAAAGGGTAATCTGGGCAGCATAACATTACTTTGAAAATGTACTTACTGTTGCAAATAGGAGCTTATGAATTTAACCCAATCGATAGATCAGCAGGCCCATATTATCAGCTGTTTTTAGCTTATTGCAGATATATCTGTAGTTTATTTTTATGTATTTTAAAAATATTTGTGTTTCCTGTAAACTTTCCTGCCCAGTACATATCTTGGTCACAATACTTAACTACCAAAGTGAAAGGATCCTTATCAAAATGTAAAAAAATAACAACCCAAAAATCAAAAAACAATATTTAACAATTATTATTATCAAACTTCGGTCATGTATGCAAGCAGTCAAACAGCTCACCCAGAGAAAAGACTCTACAGCTCATGTGTTATGGGTGTGAAAGAAATTATTGTATGAATATGTATAAATGCTTGTGTGAACTTGTGAAAGGTTATAATGCTTGGTGATAGTCATAGAAATCATGTTTGTGCATCTGAACAGTATGTTCTGGTGTGAAAGAGAAACAAAGAACATCTGTTTATTCTGAAACAGATCCCGCCAGATCCAGATGTCTGTTTGGATATAATCATGCATAAAGTAGTCACAACAACTCCTCCTTGGTGTGAAATCGATTAAGAAGTATTCGCCCCACTGTTTGGGGCTCACTCCTCTGTCTGTATTGAGTGCCATGCTTTGAGCATTAAAGAAACTGTAACAATACTACACAGTGTTTCCCCTGGGTTGACTGCTTTGAGGGGCATTAAAAAAATATTATTATTTTTGGCATTAAAAAAATACTTTTGGCCTGGTGGGGGTTCTCGTTGGCCCGTCGGCCCACTAGGCCTGTACTATTATAGGGGAAACACTGCTATATTGAGAGTTGTCTTTCCTCATTGGAGTGCAAGTGCCACGACAATGGGTCAAGAATGTGTAAGCCTTAAGAAAATTGGTGACCATTTTGTATCCAGTTGTCATAATACATCCATGCTGCTTACTCGTCCAGTTGTTTAGGCCGCTGTGACTTTCTAGCCACCAGTAAGAGGACTATTATTAAGTGGCAGGCAGTGCAGAGGTATGAAATGTTTTCAAAAACATAAGCTTTGAGACGCTTCTGCAGTTTCATTCTTGACAAAAACTGTGGCTCAAGTCAAACATAATAATGAGTAGAAAATCTCAAATATAAAATTGATGATTACATGAGAGGCACAAAGTGGGGTTAGTAAATAGGATGAGCAATAACCAGCATCAGAGCCACATACGTGAAACTGAAAGAATCTACCAACACTAAATTAAAACAACCTTAAGGTCTGACTGTGTTCACATTGGCATTGGTATCAGTTCAATTTTTCGTTTCGGTAAATTCACAGAGTCTAATGCTGGTTAGGCTATCTCACCAGTGTGTGAATATTATATGAGCAGCAGTGTAATGTATTTTATTGAAATGCAAAGGAGGTAATAATGTAATCTCTGATCACACAAAGCATGCCTCACATTTCCTCCATTGTGTGTGCTGAAGAGTCCAATGGAGAGGAATGGGTTTCTCTAAGGGAATGGAAGGTCACACAACACCTTCCCCGAGCTCACTTACTGGACTTGGTAGAGTAAATGACACATGACTAAACACGGGAAACAGGTTAGCATATTCAGGGATGATTCGGGGTAAACTCTGAGAAAACAAAGCACAGAGTTGAACTGTTTCAGACAAATAATTACACATTCAGCATCAAAAGCTCTGCACTTTGTTTTCTAGGTTGGGCATAAGACAAATTGCCTTAGTGCTTGCCTCTCTTCCTCATCACCAAAGGAAAAACTGTTGCTAGCTTAGAAGCTAACAAGCACTGCCACAAGCACTGGTTTAGCAGTAACCACAAGCTGAAAGGGGTTCTGGGTCATTGTTGAGAAGGGAAACATTAATGATCCGCTGCAACAATAGCCGTATCATTAAGTGCATGCATAGGACTTACAGTAAGGGTGGGGTAGGAGACGGGGAATATGGCATCAAGATCAGTTAGACAATCACATACCTCTTTTCCCTGTTCAAACATTTCCCCGCAAACCAAATAAATCATTGGAATAAAAAGCAGAGAGGGAATAACTCAATTTTGTTTGGTTAAGTATTGAAGTGACAAAAAGAAAGTGAGTTACAGTAATGCAAATAGCACAGCATCCACAGTAAATGGGCAAAAATATGTAATCAACTGACAGTGTTGACTGACAGTGTCTCTGCTTTTAAGTGTCATCCTAAAACACAATGGGCCTCATGCATAAATGTTTTCTTATTTTTCTTTTATATTTGTTCTTGCACAAAGCAACAGGAGGAAAACAAGAAAATCCTACGTGGGATTCAACAAACTCTCTTAACTGCCTGAATTTGTCGTTAGTCGCTGGTTTCAGCCTGATGAATGTCACCTGTTCATGAGGAGGTGCAGGTCCTGAAATGTGATCATTAGAATAATCCACATCCTAAATTCTGAGTATAAGAAAATTGATGAATGCCACAAATGTTTTTAAATCACTCGTACATGCATATTAAAAAACAAATCTGTTCATACAAGTGCTTCTTGCATGATGCCCATTGTCCTTTCTTAGCAACTAATATACTTTCTTTTATTACGAGATTATCTTTTTTGTGAATCATATTTCTTTATTCATCTTTTATTGACAGTTTATTGTAAATTCTAGTTTGACTGTGTAGGAAATACATACACACACATTTCCATATTTTTTGATGACAGAGGTTTCCTCCCTTCCTACAGCTGGCTTTGCACACACAGTTGCCGCTCTTTCCACCAGCTCATTCCACAATGAAACCAGAAGCTTGTGTGTGTGTGTGTGTGTGTGTGTGTGTGTGTGTGTGTGTGTGTGCAGTTGATGCATTTATACCAGTACACTGACCTCAGCATGGTGTTCCTCATTCTGCTGAAGCACCTCAATCACCAGCTCCGCCAGGCGAATGGTGTCCTCCAGTTTTTTGGCAGGGGTGACTAACCGCCCTACATTCTCTGGAGCACAATGGTCAAAGGTCAGTGTGGGCAGCCTCTGAGTCTGATCAGTATTTATTCTCTCTTAAACATAGGGTGTTGTTACTACTGTGTGCATGCAACCTATACATAAGGTGTATAAGAACACCCTTGGTCTGAGGTTGCACAAAAATATACAACATGCATGTTATCCTGCCTACTGCAAAACACTGGAGCTAAAGGATTAAGTCACTCACAAATTTTGGATATAGCTGTTGCCTCAAAAGTGATCCTTAGTCCAGTCTATAGCCTCAGCCTAAATCACTGGGACAATCTTATGGTCATATTAAAAATACAAGCATGAAATATCATAGTGAAATATATAGTGTTATTATAATTAGGGCTGGGTATCAGACCTTAATACTTAAAGAGTGTTTGTAGCATCAATTATAGAGAACTGTGAGTTAAGGTCAGATTTTTCCTGATTTAAATCATAATTGTGTTCATTTTATTCAATATTTAATTGAAGTTCATGTGCATTAAACACACTCTGTACCCAGCACTAGTTATACTGTATTTCCAGGTTTACTACATATTGTTAAAGCATTTTTGATATCAATACTATCCTCATGAGTGCTGATGGAATTGTTGGGTGACTGGAAGTAGTGATGGCCTGTTGTCTGTAGCGAATGAGTACATCTCTGTCAGTGTGGGAGAGCAGTGATGTTGTCATCCAGAGAAAACATGGGCGTGACGAGGGATGTAAACAGCATGTACATTTAACACTCATCATGCAGTAATGTAGTGGTTATATTGTGTATCTGACTGCTTTTGCCTCAGATATATCTGTCTCTCACAGCAGAATTGCTGCAGGTTATCAGTTTACAGTTTGATTGTTTCAGGTGATGAAGTTGTATCCTACAATACTGTACTGAATGTAATTTGGACTCCCAACTATGTCTTTTAGCATGTTCAGTGAGAGGACTGAAATTATACCACAGCCAGAAAACAAACCGTTTTTACTCAAATAGTGGCTGGGGCCTTTATCTATCTCAACTGCAGAGGGTACCAGGCCTTTGTTGGAAGCAGGCTTATATTAGAGAGAGGCCTTTATTTCTAATTCCCTCTGTTTGATAAGTATATTTGCTCATATTTTAGTATGAAGCCTCCTTGTTTTCTTATCTGCTTCCGTTTGCTCTGTAAAATTTTTCTTACTGCATTACCAGTAATCCACTTACTCCGACGTGTGGAACAATAATTCTAGCACTTGAGTTCCACCCAGAACGTTTTGGCAGTGCACCACTTAGCTGTACTATGTGGGTAGCATGCTCACGGAGGTATGCTCACTGGCTTAGCCAAGTTACCCTGGTTACCCTGGTTACCCATACTCATGCAGTGTTGCTACTGTCCATATTATTAAATTATGCACCGTTATCCCCGTACTTAAATGATATTGCTTCTCCTCCGTCCCCCTCCCATCTCTTTGACGGTCAACTAGAGGGCGACGCATGTACTCATAGGACTGAAGGTACATCCAGGTAACTACTATTTATGCTTAACTGGCATGAACATTATATAACAGGCAGCAGGAGTTTATCCACCCTTGTTTTTTACCCAGCCTTTTTCTGGGGCTGACTTTTATTTGTTCATGTCGACCGCGCCCCTGGCCATTATCAGAGACCCGGCTTTTAATTGATTACCATCTTTTATTTGAGGAAGTACGATAGTTGTTTCTAATTGACAGACTGGTTGTCAGATGCCTGATGGCATAAACCTAAACATGGGTTCAACTGATTAGTGGTTTTAGTGTAGCCTTGCTTTATTTTTCCTTTGGCAAGTAGCCATGGTTTGAGCATGATACTGCACTCCAACATATTCTGATATAGAGAATAGTGGACTCTTAAGTGGAAACACAATGACATAAAGCAGAGTGGCGGTCCTTACCGCCACCTCATCCATTATTCTCATAATCAGAACACCTCATTGTGCATTATCACTTATAACAGAGTAGAGAAGTGGGTGGGGTTATATTGGATGGCCAGGGTTCTAAAAGTAAAAATCCAATTCAGTACTTGCCTTTGGAGCATGTTCTACACTTGAATAGGTATGACACAAATCTTGTAGTCAAAGGTACAAGACTTTGTACATAACAAATTCAGAAGTGATGCCAACAATGAGTCCAAGCACTGCACTGCACTGCACTGCAGGGCACTGCGAAGCACTGCAGCTGTAGCAAACATCCAGTCA
Organism: Thunnus thynnus; assembly: GCF_963924715.1. Taxonomy (NCBI): domain Eukaryota; kingdom Metazoa; phylum Chordata; class Actinopteri; order Scombriformes; family Scombridae; genus Thunnus; species Thunnus thynnus. Next base: position 35,513,892 of record NC_089520.1, on the reverse strand, counting down.
GAAAGCTTTAAGTTTTAATTTGTTTTGTATCAATTCAGCTGCTATGCTGCAGTGTTTTGTTCCTGTGTGCAGAAATGAGGTGTTTTTTCAGCTCTGTCTGAAATGTTCTCCATAGCAAAGGCTGCAAAGTCCACACACCTCATCTCCCAAAGTATCCTCAATAAAACGGGCGGGGCATGAACACTTCCAGCTGTTTGGACTGTACTTGGCTGGATGCAGACTTGAAATGATACTTGGGCTGTGACCAATGACATTTCACCCTCAAGTCCACATCACAAGTACACACAAGAATGCAGATTGAGAAAGGCCTTATATTTTACCCAAGTCCTGATAGGATTAGAGAGTAGAGTTAGAGTTACATAACTCCAGAAATTCAGAGATGAACCGAAATGTATTTTTCTTCCACTATCTACCTACCCACCTACCAACACGCATGACTTGTGACATCACAACTAGCTTGGAAGCCAATTGTGCTCCAGTATGCAACTTACAAAAGTTTGATGTGGAAACCTGAAGCCTCCAGCACACATACACTGAGAATGGACTTTTAAGTAAAGTGGGAGACATCTTGCATCCAGTGGTTAAACTTTTGAAATTAAAAATATTTCCATATTCATAGATTCAGTGAGAGAGAAGCTGTAAAGTAGATGTCATTTTAAGAATTTTAACAAAGTAATTAACTTTTTTTGTTTGGAAATTAGACACAAATTAACATTCAAAGCAGTGAATTGAAGTATTTTTATATGTCTTAAAACTTGTCTGCAGATGATCTTTAAATTGAAACATTGAGGCTCTCTTTTAAAATTAAACTTTCTGAAAATTCATCCATGCTTTTATCATGACATGTCCTTAACTAGTGTAAAATTTTGTACACCTCACTAAGCTAGTCTGCACTGCAACTCAGCTCCAACTCTTCCTGAGCTCTGTGGTGAGGTGTTAAATAACAAAAGAGATAGTGATCACACATTACACTAGTATTAGCATTTCTTCACTAACTTCCTGTCACCGATTCTATGTAACGTTTGCTGAACAGAAACCACTGTGGCCCAAGTAGTGATTACAGGATAGTTAAATGTTAAAATGAAGGTTAATAGCAGCACAAGTATAACAGCCATATCAGAAAGTTACACAACAATATCAAGGTTAAGTTAGCTAAGATTAGCCACCATAAGCTTTTGCCTTTGAATGCATTCTTGGTCTAAACTCCTCTGTAAGAATTGCTGTTTTTACTGTAACAGCATCTTAAAATGAGGTTGTTTTTATTAGCATTTTCAAAAAACAATAACTTGATTGTTTTTTTTTATTATCACCGTGTCTGTCTTCTGCTCCCTTTGTCTGTCTTTGTTTTGAAAAATGCTATATAAAAAAAAGCTAACTTACATAAAAATGTGGAGGAAATACTACTGGAATCCACTGCCCCACCCACTCTCCTTCACTCTTGCAGAACTCTTCAATAATGTCAGTGTGCTAAATGGAAGCAGTTCAAGAAGTTCAACAGGTCAAGGTTCGAATGTAGGAATAAAGACACATTAAATGTCTTAAAAACACCACAGTGTGTGTAATGGTCCAGTTTATACTGTCTCACTCTGATGTCAGCAACATCATTCTGTTGGATAAGAACACATACACACACAGGGCTTTATAGGAGTTGAATTGGCCATGTCAGAGTCATGACTGTGTTCAGTCCACCCACTGGCAGAGCTCTTGTGGCTCAGTGATGTTGTGGACAACACAGCGGGCTGATGGGGGATTGCCTGGTGGAGCTTAAGTCATGCTAACATGGCTGAAAGCTTCCACAGAATGGGACTTCTGTACTGGTTCAAATGGGGGATTGTTCGGATCTAGTAATGTCTGTCAAGTCAGCAGGATTACATCAGAGTTTGGAAGTCTAGTCGTGTAAATCAAAGAGCAATCATTTTCTATGAAGTTGTATTTTTTCAAATATTTAAATGTGTAACAATGACACGTCAAGTTTTAATGAACTTAATCATTTACAACTTCATAGATGTTAACTATGAGTTTTCAGGTTTTGAACCGGAATATTTTGAATTCTTTCAGTAGTGACAATATTTGTGATACTGCAAGGTTGAAGGTCTTCTTTAACCTGACATTGTGTAACTTGTTGCTGGGTACAGTTTCCTTTGGATGGAGCACTTGCTTATTTCTGTTTAGTAAACGTTCAACTCTAGATTTTTGCCTTAATGTAGGTACAAGAATTAGTAGATGCTGCTTTGGATTAGTTTTGATCTCAAGTCACTTTGACGTGAAATGCAGTTTTTAAAGCCATTATGTGTCGGATTTGAAAATATCCAATTTGAAATTGTCCACTGGTTGTATTAAAGAACACTGATAGGAATAGGTTTAAAGCAACACATAGACTGCAAACATTACTACTGGAATTGTGTAACTTTTCTACAAACAAAAACTGTTGCCATCAGAAATAATATTTTATAATCACATAAACATTTTACACATAGTGGCTTTAAACACACATTTAGTTTTTCATGGCCTTCTTAAAGAAGAATGCTAACTTCATGCAAATAATGTTTTCTTCCATGCTTGGATGATGGCATTCTGTCTGTCTCTCCTGGGTTACTCATCAACATATTCCTTCTCTCCTATCATGGTTTGTCAATGTTGCAACAGTTCCTATGCTCAATTCAATTGGGTGAGACCAAATTTGACATTGTATTTTATATTATTGAACTATTGAACTAAACTTATCTCGAGAAAAGTTACATCTCCTTTCTGAGGTTTCAGAGCAGCGTAAAACACCACAGGGTGGGAAACATACACTTATGCAATCACAACATTCTTGGCACATTTCCTGTGATGTTTCTTTGACTTTGGTCAGGTAAGTATCAGGAAGGTTGTGACAGGGTTCATGGTGGTATGGTTTAAGGTAGACTGGGTGTTTTCTGGTCAGGGATGAGCTAACAGCAGAGGACAGACAGACAGTACAATGTCACCTGGATCCTTCAGCTTTTTCTGAGATTTCTCCACTAAGTGAGAGTTTAAAAAAATACAAAAAGAACAGGTAGCAAGGATGGAGAGGAGGTAGAGAAAGGCAGGAATGTGTCAGGAAGGAGGTGAGAGAAAGAGATTGATGGTAAATCAGATTATCTAGTTGACATATATCGGCAACCTTTGAGCCAAAGGTTTCTTCTTTAAGTACATTTTGTGATATACAAGAAGAAAAGAAGAAAAACAGACATAAAACACATAGCATCTTCACTTTGACCTAAAATCCAATATGAGGAAATTAGAAAAAGCTTAAAAACCTGTTGAAATAATTGTAATATATTCCCTCAGTATCAGCAGGTGGTTTCATTCAAAGACATCAGCATTTTCACAATGGGAATGTGTAACCTTCACTTTGATAGCTGGCCTGAATTGGGTCCAAAGACATTTCAAATAACTGTAGAATGTGGGTGTCCTCTCTGAATGTACCATGATCTAAAACACTGAAGAGGATTTACACACAAGCAAAGTAAAAATGCATTCAAGTCGCAGACAGACAAAGTACATTTGATTCGGGCAGGACAGAAAACAAGCTTGCAGACAGATTGTAATGTGTCTCATCTTGAAGCGTTTTAAGAAACTAACAAGAAGACTTTACAGACTGAAACAACAGATTCAACCTTAGAAGACATCAGGAATGACAAAAATGTGAGGTCACTTGCAGTGGTTGGGCGTGCATGCTGGTTTAAGAGTAAAATAAAAAGGGTGCAGAGGTGGAGGGTGAGGCTGGGGAATGAGGAAAGTACTCACGAATGGTTAAATCCATCACTTGGGACGCCAAGCAGAAGACAGGATGCTCATACATTTCTCTCTTTTTCCCTACAGAGAAAGAGGGAGGATACCGAGGCATGCGAGAGGCCAGGGTCAGAGAGGACGAGCACAGAGTTCACTAGGGTTCGACCGATATGAGGTTTTCAAGGCCAATTTCACCAATTTCATGCCATAAAAGCATATTGGTGAATTAAGTATAGAGTGTTTTTTCCCTAAAATGTATTCTTGGTAGGGTCAAAATATTGTATCAAAGGTGCAATATGTATCATTTTGAAATCCCAATGTAGTATTATCAGATGAATCATTCTGTGGTATAATTACAGTGATCAAATGAAACCACAGTCAAAATGATTATAGTGTAGGCTCTTTGTTACACCAGCGGTTTCTTTAGCTTTACTAAAGAGGAGGGTTTTTTTCTATGGACTCCTTCCCTCATCTGCCATTGCCAGATACTTTAGCTGCACTGGAAGAACAGCATCCTCTTCTGTCATTTCATTAACTTGTCATAAGATTTTAAAAAGAACAGTTCTAACTCAAATACAGAAGCCCAGTTTGTTTTTTTTATTTTCATTTTGAGCTTTCTGTCATTTTTCTTTTCATGAAAAGCAAAACAAGAATAATTTATTGCTACACTTGAATTAACCATTACAAATTATTTCTCTCATCTTTATTCTATTCTGTTATCTTTATTTTAAAATATACTTTTCATTCTTCATTCATTTTTGTTATAACATGGTTGTGTCATACAGTTAAATGTAAAATAGAGTTTTTGTTTTCATTTGACTCATGTCATAATTTGTCCATATGTCAAAATAAAACTAAATCTCTAACTGTTGTTATTCCATATATTTATGCAGTGGAGCAATCTCTTTCTGAGCTGTAAATAACTCAGCATTACATAAAATGCCATATAGACAATGATAAAAGTTCCTTGATCGTCTTGTTTGTTTAATACAATAACACTAATGTATCAAAATTAATTGAGTAATGCGGTAGCAATTAATTAAACAATTAAAATACTACATAAAGCACCTTTGAGAGCATTCCTTACAAATATATCATTAAACTGCATCAAACCCTCATATCTTGTATCTGAGTTGGATGATGCTGACTGACCCATGTCTGATTTTCATTGTTAGACCAAAGTCAGCAAAACAGCATATCAGTCCAACCTTAGAGTTTACAGTTTTCAGGCTATGTTTTTAGCTGGGAGGGGACAGTTAGCTGAGATTTAGCAAGTCAACAGAGTGAATGAGATGGCATCGCCCCAGTTACTATGAGAGACAAGTACCAGGGTACAAGTAGGCTGTATCCATGTGTGTGTGTCTGGGGTTCAAGGGTCAGCTGAGCTGTCTACTTTGGATTAACCATTCGTTCCGCCAAGCAGAGGTAAAATCTGAAATATCAGAGTTTTTTTCCCATAGGTCAGGAAGCACACCAGTATGAGGGAAAGGATATTTGGGGATAATCAACAATCACAACTGAGATACTAAGGTTAATCTTCCTTAGTTTCTTCAGGGAGGTGATGGTTTCTTTACAGACATCGTCTTAAGCGGACCATTTGGAGTCAACACATCCTCTTAAAAAAACAACAGTAAAGGTCTAAAATTCAGGCCAACAAAAACAATCTATAGTTATGTTTATGCCATCTAGCAGCTGTAGTTATGCACTCCGGCTTCCCGAATCACTGTTAAAAAATAATGATGTTTTATGATGTGACAATGCTGTGATTAAGGTCTGGTTAGGTTTAGGCACAAAAACCACTTAATTAGGGCTAGGGAAAGATCATGGTTTGGGTTAAAATGATCACTTGAAACGTGGTCTATACTTCCTTAAAGTTATGCAAGCTTCGCTGTCATGGCAACAGTAAACACCACAACATTGTGGTTTTAAAAAAAATGTTCTTAACTCGCAGTTGGAAACATGATACTTACAGCTGGAAACGGGAAGAGGACAGTAGTCTCCTGCAGTAAAATTCATATTTTGCCATCCAACTATCTCACCATCTACCCAATACACCTCCTCCTAAGGCAAAATCAAGTCACCTATATATATTGACATCATCTGAGCAGCGTCACTGTCCCGGGTCATAATTACTACGGCCACTAGATGGCGTAAACGTAACTATTGGTTGTTTTTGCTGGCATGAATTTTAGACCTATACTCTTGTTTTTCTTGTGAGGACGGACTGTTTGAAGTAGTTCAGCATTAACTGAACAACAACATTTTGGAAAATGTGCCTGTTTTCTGTCTTATACTCCTTGAATGTGCGTTATCTGATCTAGCTAACCTCTTCTGACTTGAATGCAGGTCGGATTCGTGGCTTTGATCAACAAGAATTTCAATTATAACTGCAAGTTATAATTAATAACTGTAAGTGTGCAGAGTTTTCTGTTTTTTCAGCCTGTTCCTAGTTGCGATTTCTAGATTTGCTCTAGATCTCTAGCCCACAGACTGTAATTATTCACGTCACTATTTACAGGACTGTCATGAATAATGACAGCTAATTTAGCCAGCTATCATCTACGTTAATTTGTAACTTAAAAGATTGATCTCTGGATTTCAAGACTCAATATTTGATCAATCAAATAAAAATTGCATTTAATCAGAAAATCTTTTTTTTTTATTCAGCCCTATACTAGATAGGTTATTAAACAAATAACTACTAGGTACAGTGACTGCATGCAGCATCTCAAAAGGCCAGTCCTTATAGTGAGGTAACCAGGTTTGAGCTCTGTCCCAGCTGTGATTAAAACCCAGATGATTCTTTAATTGAATGGCTGCACGTTAAGAAAATGCAACAGCTTTGGAGTTTTTGACATATGTATTTCTTCTTTCAACTGAGCTAGCATGTTTCCTCCTACTACCAGTCTTTGTGCTAAGCTTAGCTAAGCACATTCAGGACCCATCTCTGTACTGGACACACAGGGATGAAACTGACATTATCTCACTCTGGCTAAGACAGCAAACAAGCATATGTCCCAAATGTCAGTGTTCCTTAGTTTAGAGTGACAAATACAGCAGGTTAAGAGTGTAGTGAAATTTGAAGAATAAGTAGGTATCAGGTAAGTGATCTGCCTCAGTTTAGGATAAAATGTTTCAGAGGTCTGTAGAATATTTATGATGCCTACTAAAGAAAACCTGAACCATGCAACAGAGAAAATAAAATACTGAACTGCCACAACAGGCAGTCTCATCATGTCTTGTTTATTGGCCTTCCTGTTTTCGAACACCAACTAATGAGAAGCAGCAAAAGCCAATAGACAAGCAAAAGAGAGGAGTGAGTATGGAAGTCATCAGAGAGCAAGGGAACATAGGAAGGCAGAAAAAGGGAAAAGGAGCATCACTTCAGCTACCAGGCAGGCCAAAGTAGGAGACAGAGGTAGTGTAGGACTCTCTGAAAGAGAAGCTGAGGCATGGTGGACGAAGTCAGCATAAAGATTTGAGGAGAATTGAATGCATTTTTACTTACTGTACATTTGCTACTAAAATAGGCCGAAGAAAGGGCAAAACAAACAAAGCATTGTTACTTAAAACAACTATCATGCCATTAAATATGATGAGACAGATGATTGGAGAAGCTTTTCCTGCAGCTGGAAAGAAAGATTTAGGAGTTACTTTTCTGCGTCAGCCAGTCTTGTAATTCATACTTGCAGTGCAATAAAATATTCTACCTTATAGCTGCTTTACTCTTCCCATTGATTCCATTAACAGGCACATATGTGGCAAGTAGCTTTATGTACATTAGTTTTAACTTACAGAAGTCAATCCCAAAGCAGGAAACCAGAGACTAAATGTCCTAACTTCTAATTTCATCAGTTAGTAAAAATGTTTCATTGTGCTAGAATGCCATTCATAATAATGCTATAAACATGATCATAATTTGACTTCATGTATGTAACATGAAAGTCCCCCCTGAGCATGACTAATGTAATATAGTGGCTTAATTTCAACTGATGTCTACATACCTTGGCTAAAAAAGAATTGTCTACTATCCCACAATATTATATAAGCTCTCCAATAATAGTTGCTTAACCTTTGCAAGCCCTGCGCTACTGAGATCAGAAATCATCTCGACACTGCATTTAGAATCATTCACATGTGAATCAATATGTAACAAGAGACTCTCAGTGTAACTGACTTAGCAGGTAGAGCTGTCTTATTAACAGCCATGTCAAGACAGAATGCTCATGCTGTACTCTTACTCCAGTACAGCACTGACATAAAGGAAAAAGTCCTTGTCTGATTAAGATAGGAGCACTGAATGAGCAGTAGCTTACCTTCCAGTTTGGCATACTCTGACAGGCGTTGGTAGTTGACCAGAGCTGCTTGCTCCAGACACTTACGGATCACAGCCTTGACTTCCTCTTGTGGGACTGGGGTGACAATATCTTTCATTAGAACCTTAAATGAAAGACACAGAGAGATGAAAACAGTTTTCATTTCCACTGTGCACAAAACCTTATCATGAAAGGACAAGTGATGTGAATGTGTTTGCTTAATGATTTGTCATATTGGCTGAAACACTATTTTTGAAAGATGGTTGCACATAGGAACACAGTGTAAAAACAGATCAGTGACATACAGATGATATTGACTTTCAAAATGAGTGATCACAAAGAAGGTTAGGACGACTGAAAATTGTCTTTTAAGCATTGCCTACTTCATAGTTTTGGGAAAGCTAAATAAAAAATGCATCTGTCCAGCAGTAGGAATGACTTACCCTTTCAAGTAAGGACAGAGTTGCTTTCAGTGCTCCCTCTGGCCGTCCAAAAGGAAAGCAGTACCTGTGGAAGCAACAGAGTGGATTTTCATTGAACATTTGAACCTCAACAGTCTTAACTGGCAGGAGTTCAGTGCACGGTTGTCTTACATTGTTCTTACCTGAAGTGTGTAATCTGGTTTTCCAGCAGCACCCGGAGCCTCTCCTTGATCTCCTCGAAGCGCTCCTTCTCCTCCACGGTTACAGTGCCAATACCGTCAGGCCTGAAACACAACAGCAGAGGTTCAAGAGCGACACAAACCATCCCCATAGACTCTTTATTGACATGAAATGAAAGGCTTTGCAGTCTCTGCGGCCGGCCTGTGCTTTATCACTACTGATGAGTTGAGGGGAGTACAAACATGCACAACTAAAACAACACACTTTAAAGTTGCATATAAGCCTGTGTACCACGGATCTTAACAGTTCAGAAGTGTAGTAGCAGAGCACTGGGGTTAGGGGAAGGTGGTAATCAAACTCAGGTTGGGACAAAAAAAAAAAAAACATCTTAAAAACTTCCTCCAGAACAGAAAATCTGTCTTAAAGGTCCAGCGTGTAGAATTTAGTGGCATCTAGCAGAATGTGCTCATAAGTATGTGTTAATTTGTGTATAATCACCTGAAAATAAGAATACCTTAGAATGAGCTCTTTATATCTCCATAGGGAGTGAGCCCTCTTCCATGGAGCCTGCCATATTGCACCACCATGTTTCTACAGTGGCCCAGAACAGACAAAGCAAACATTGGCTCTAGAGAGGGCCTTTCGTGTTTTTTGCAGGTTTTATGGCCACCATAGGTTCCCCTACACACTTGGAAGGGGAGGGTGAGGGGAGGGCTATTCAGTTGGTTAAAACCTGCAATCTCACTGCTAGATGCCACTAAAATTTCAGGGCAAATGACACAGCATGTGCTCATACCAGGGGGAATGAAAGAATAGAATGACATTTGATTTTGAAATATCTTCATTTTTCCTATGACACAGTCAACTCATAGCACAGAAAAAGGTCTTGCAGTGATTGTCAATAAAGAAATGCAGATGTTAACAGTGATTATTCTGATCCCACACAGTTGGGACTGTATGTACCTCAAGGGTTCTATAGCATACGTGCTAAAAATCTTCCCCACTACATCACTGCTTTAAGCAGACTGTCCTCCAAGAGAGTCTATATCACAGTAAAGTATGGATTGATGATCTTTGAGGTTTTATTTCCTCCTAAATGTTTTGGTAAAAATCCATCTATCAGTCCATCCATCTTCCTCTCCTTCTCTAGGTCCAGGTCACAGTGGCTGTAGTTTAAATAAGGTGGCTCAGTCACATCATCCAGCTCCTACTGGGGGATCCCAAAACGTTCCTAGGCATATATGATCCCTTCAGTATGTTCTGGTTGTGGATCCAATCCGATCTTCTTCCAGATGTCTGAGCTCTTCACCCTATCTCTGAGGGTGTCACTGTGCTGCAACTGAAGACCACACCATCCCATCATCGGAATGCACAGGGGGCTAAGTCTGACAAATGTTGTAACCTTCAAAAACAACAATCCAACCAAGCACACTCACTTTATGCCAAACAACTCAGGTGTACAGAGGTGTGGAAGTAGAGCATTTGAACCTCTCTCTCTTCAAACAACTACTTCCATCACTTCTTGGGCAGGCTTTCGCCCCACCTTTAGGTGTGGGCATTCATGACATGTATAAACAACCATATCAGACGTGGTTAACCAACACTTCGCATGACCTGGTCCATTTCAAGCATACTGAACACTGAAGAGTGACCCCTGCCACCCTTTGAAGGAAACTCATTTTGGTCACTTGTATCTGTGATCTCTTCCCCGATGTCGGTCATTACCTAAATCTTGTGACCATAGGTGAGGGTTGGAACATACGTTAACCGGTAAATCAAGAGGTTCACCTTCAGACTCAACTTTCTCTTTACCATGACAGTAAAGTGTCTTCATTACTGCTGACACCACACCAATCCACTAGTCAATCTCACATTCAATCTTACCCCCACCATGATATACTTCTTCATTTCAGACAGTGACTCACTCTTAACTGGAAGTGAGCAACCCACAATTTTCCAGCAGGAAAATGTGGCCTCAGACTTGGTGGTGCTGACTTTCATCATAACTAGTGATCAGTGTCATCTAAAAAGGTAGTACACTTTATTAGAAGCACAAGTTGAGGAAAATGTACTTGGTGTCTGCTCCGCTACTATACATGCACACACACATTACTGGCAGATTTCCATATTCACACATACACACATTTTTAATCTCTCTCAAAGATAACATCAGTGAATTAACATATTTATGTGAACGGCAGACATGCCTAAATGACAATGACAAGTTTTGAAATGTAACATCACACTTATATTAGCTCAGTTGAAATTTTAACACATGTATTTAAGACAATTTAAACAGCAGATGATAATGTTTATATCATTATTGTACTATATGAATCAGCATTTCCATGATTATTTCAATACATACATAGCAATTACAGCTTTACAAGCAGGTGTGTGTGTGTCTGTATATGTGTGTGTGTGTGTGTGTGTGTTTCTGATGTGTTTATTGTTTGTGACATGGTTGGGTCTGGGTGGAGTGTGAGCAGAGTGCATGTGACAGAAGAGGCGCTGGACTGGTGGCCATGACAGCATGATGAGAAGCAGGAGACATGACACTCTCTCTCTCTCTCTGCCCCCCCTTTGACATGTCATTTCAGCAGACAGCATGAAACTGTGTGTGTGTGTGTGTGTGTGTGTGTGTGTGTGTGTGTGTGTGTGTGTGTGTGTGTAGTGTACTTGCTGCAGACACACACAGCACTGCTCCATGGGTGCTGTGTTCAATTTCGAGGGGTACCAGTTTGCTCAGCATCAGCGATCATCTCATCCAGACTCCCCTCAGTTTTCATGGACATTTGAACAGACACTGTCAGTGTGTCACAGCCACCTGTAGGCCTCTGCTGCTGAAAATCATCAAGCTGAGGGATGGAGCTCAAGTGTTTGAGCTTGTAGACTGGTTGAATTCACCTTGCTGGCAGCTAAACAAGATTTATTCATTATCATATTTGTTTAAAGTAAATACAGTGTTAACAGCATGGTTAGATAGTCACCAAAATGGTAAAAAGGTTCTAGTTTTCACTAATGAAAATTGTAGCATACTGTAGAGAACAGTAACACTGTAAATACTACAATTAATGAATATAGCCTGAACCTGCACCATAACAAACTGGTGCTTTTTGGATCAGTTAATAAGAACAATTTATTTTGACTATTTTTACATGATAATGAGTGGCTTGAGCCCTTTGTTTTGTGGCTGGTGATCAGATGTGTATGTGCAAGCCTCAAACAAAAATGGGAGAGGGGTTGTCATAACAAAAATTCACAGTAAAAAGTCATCATACCTTTCACATTGTGACAAAAAATGAAAGAGGAAAATTTCACACTAATTAAGTCCTGCAGGGCTCTCTTTTTCTTTTTTCTTTTTTTTTTCTAGCCGCGCGTTGTTCCTTGGCAGCTTCCTCATGTTTGCTTGACCTAATGACCTCACAGCTCCGATGACGACAACAAGTAAATGAGCCATCAGTGACAGACAGACAACAAGCCAGCAACACTTTCACATCTTCATTTGCATACAACTGACAACCACATCAGGTTTTTAAGTACATAACCATGTAACATTCTTTTTTTTTTTTTTTTTTTTTAAATATCAAATGCAGCTTTAGCTGGAATTTACATTTAATAATGTGTAGTGTGCTGCTATCCATAATTGATTATTTTAGACTGCACTCTATAGTTGTTCACTCTCATTTCCAGAAATAATCACGCAGAGCTCAAAGGATTAGAACAATTAATGAATTAGTTGATTGACAGAAAATGTATCATATTATAAACTATTTTGATTATTGATTGTTCAACTAATTTTAACTGCAGTTTCTCAATATGTAAATATGTTCTGGTTTTCTCAATTTTCTATGACATTAAACTAATATTTTTGGGGTTTTGACTGATGGTCAACAAAACAAAACATCTGAAAATTTCAGCTTGATCTCTGGGAACCTGTCACATTTTTCACTATATATTTTCTGACCCTAACTCTAACCCATCTTATGGACCAAACAATTAATCAGTTAAAAATAATAACTGCCATATTAAATCAATAATAAAAATAATCAACCCCCAAGTAAGTCCAAAAATATTGAAGCTGAACAGTTACTTTCCAGAAATAAAACATTTCAATTGGTCTATAAACAATTTAATTAATTCTTTACCTATCAAAACCATATTCCATATGAAAAATCTCAAATATTTTGAAATACACATTTCACAACCATAGCACCTCAAAATGTTTCTGCACATCCCTACACGTGTGTATGGATGGTATACTATCTATCAGCATCAAATGTAATGTTGCATTTAAGATAATATGAGTGTTCAAGTTGGAATTGAAATTTTGAATTCAATTCCAAAAGTACAGTACATGAGAAATTTCACATCACATTCATTCCCACTGATTTTGATGATTGTGTTTCATTCACTTTAGATTCATAAAGCATAATCTATAGCTGTATAAGATGTAATAGTAGCGAAAAGCTTCAGTTGAATTGTAAATATGCAGTGGTGCTATCATCTAATCAATTTTAATTACTGTATATTTTATAATAAATAAAGAGCAGAGATTCATTTTTTTTATTTTGAAGACATTTTGTAACAGACAGTCGATCTAAATGGAGTCAACATTTAGCTGGACAGAAATCAAATCCTGACACTTTAACAGGCAACCGGGAAACTGATTCCAACTTGGTGCACCAACACCTCCGGGCCAGCAGGCTATTAGGAGGCAGGGATGGGGGTGGGGTGTTTGTGTGTATTTGTTTGGGTAGGGGGTGGGGTGGTCTGGGTAAGGTGTGTGCACGGGGGCACGCGCAGCAGCATTGGCAGCGGAGACATTCGGCCATCACACATGACAACCTGTCAACCTGTCATGCCTCGACCTCCAGGCACGATGGCTGAACTGGCAGAGCCAGGTCTCTGTTTGATGCGTGTGTATGTGGATGTGGGTATATGTGGGGCCCATTATTTTTGGATTTTTTTTTAAATCTACATTTACATGTGAATTTACATGTATTATTTTGAATATTAGTAATAAACTGTGCTGAACTCTGTCCTTTGACAGCAAGGAACAACTTTTTGATGCCTTGTACCTTTTTTTGCTGGAAAAAAAAGGATGTGATGAATCTCCACATTACTCTCTGCACAGATTTCAATCAAACTCCTTTTCTCATCATATTTGTCTTCTATGTGTCCCTCTCTTCTTTTTTTCTCTCTTTCTCTTGGAGCGAGTGTTGTCCATCTGTCCAGCCTTATCAGAAAAGGCCTCAGTCCTCAGTCACTGTTTGTCAGCAGGATGGAAGGAAGGATGGATGGATGGATAGATAGATAAATGGGGGGGTGGAGGGTGAAATGGGGCGGGGGTGTGGGCACTGACAGACAGCCCTCCCTGACCTTTGCCCTCAGCGCCGGAGTGGCCCTCGTCTGTCTTTGTTACGCTTCATCTGCAGACGGCTGACTGTGATGTTGACAGATTTGATGTCTGAGCACATCAGAGCAGATTAGACAAGAGGTAAATACTGCAACTTAGATAACAGGGTGCATACTGGAATAAAGCAGAGATGACTCCTGTGTCACATACCACAAGCCTGTTAGAATGTTATAGAACCTTCAGGAAATGACACCATTTGATCTCTGACTGAAAACTGCTCCTCTAAAAACAAGTTTAGGAATATGCTACTAATTTTGTTTTATGCCACAACCACTGTAAATATTTGGTTGACAGGTATCTATAAAAATCAGATGTGGGGATGTCACAAACATAGTTTCACTCAAAATTTTAACCACTATTGTAAGTTTGGTCAGAGACACTCACCAAGAAACTGACTATTTTAAGGAAATGATTACGCAGTTAGGTTTGGCAGAAGAGACTCTGCTGTTTGAGGGAGCTCTCAAAGAATCTGAGTAGCAACAAGGTTTCAACATAAAGGGCAGGTTCACAGTTTTTCAAGTGCATCCTAAAACAACAGCCAGATGCCCATATGAACTCTGAAACAGAATGTTCTAGCTGTAATCATTCCTCCTACTCATACTGGCCATTAAAGGATCCATTTCTACTGTGCTTCCAATGGAAGAGATAAGGGGTGAAATCTACATCCCTTTTAAAACAAAAATGTTTTAAAAGTTAATCTGAAATTCATATGACACATCAGCCATCCTAGGTTAAACAAATCAAATGGATATCTCCAAAGTTAAGATAATCTTTTTAGTACATTTCCTCTTTTTGTTACTATCCCCCCACTGCAGCTCAACAGTATAATACTGTCCAGGAAAACACAAAGAGGGAATTATATACTAAAAAGACTGTTTTCACTTGATTTGATGAAGCCTCATATTAGCTTCATATAAACGTTGGAATGCATTTTTCACAGAGGGAGGACTTCAGATCTTGTCCCCCATCACTTACATTGGAAGCATATTAGCAAGGGATATTCTAATGGCCAATATGAAGAGAATTAATGATTACAGCAGGCAAACCCTGCTTCAGTGTATACATAAAGACATGACAGTTGTTTTAAGACAAACTTGAAAAAATGTGAACCTATCCTTTAAAGAGCCTATCCTCTTAATAAACATACATGAAAATAAATCTTAGTTAATTCAACAATATTAAATACCACATAAGGAGGTGGTGGTGGAGGGGGCTTCAAGTAGTCAGCATAGTAAATAATGATAGTGACAGGTTATAATGTCCACACTGTACACCTGCATGAATATGATTGGATGTTACTGGCCATACAATCAGTGGCTCAATGAGCCACTGATTGTATGCAAACGTAACTGTAGTGGAAATAAAGAAGTTTGATGGGGAAGGAGAGAAGCGCCGCATGATGCATGCCCTGTTTCTTCACCTTTGTTCCTGTTCTCTGCTCCAGTGCTGAAAATTTGCAAAGTTGACTAAACTACTTGTGAATCAGACGCTAGTAATGCTACCTCTCCTTCCATCAGGAGCCACACAGGAGACACTATGACCAGAAAGAGCATTTTTTATTTCTTTGTGTGGCTGTGTGCATACAGTAGCTGGTGTTTTCATATCACAGATGATGATCAAAGGAACTACAATGTGAGTCTTCAGGTAAAACACTCTGCAGGAGTAATGGGACTGTGGCGTTACTGGGTGGAGGCCATGAATAATAGAGATTTTGCAGAGCCTGGTTCAGCTCTGACCCTGTAGTTACTGCATCTGCGTACACAGGACCACCTATAAACACACAAACTAAATGCTCAAATGTATGAACATTCATGTTGGTAGACTCCACTGAAAAACTGTTATCTCAGATCTCAGTAGTGATTTTGGTGAGCAAGATATTATCATAAACAATAGATGATAGAGAAAGAGCTTTTCCATGTCCTGCAAAGAGATGTTTTTGTTTTTCCCCTTATCTAGACTGTACCCCACACACGATAAAATGACTTACCTTCTACTTCCTGAGAAAATTGGGGACCTCAAGTCCTTTTTCTTCATGAACTCAATGATTTTGAGTTCTCTCTTAGCAGTGTGGGCAGGGAGTTCAGGGACAGAGGGGAAAAGGGCTCGTTCGAGTTCGGCCTCAGATACCGGCCAGTTTAACAACTCAGACACACGCTGACTAGATGTGGTTGTGTGGAAGTAAAGGGTTTTGGGGGACATTGGAAGGAAGGTTATTTTGTGAGAGTGAGCAAGGTAAATAGGTTTTACAGGAAAAAAAGACAAAAGAAAGAGGAAAAGTGAGCATGCAAGCAACATGCAAACAGAAAATCAATAGATATGCAGGAGGAAACAAATCAAAGCATAAAAAACAGATGCTGCATCATATGTCCCTTATATGTGGACTGGCCTGTTTCTCATTAATTTGTCAGCATTTCCCTGTTCCAACTTGAGTTTTAGAAATTAAAAAAAAATACTACATTTTAGCATCTAAGGGTAGTTTGTACCTGTGGGGAAACAACCTCAGACAAGTGAGCAGTTTGATTTGTACCTGTTTCCATGGACATGGGAGGCACAGAAGGCGAAGCTGTAGTGCAGCAGGGTGGGGTCGATCATGGCTCCATTCTCTGCCCTCTCTAGCAGATCGCTCAGGTAACATAAATGCCGATGACAGCCCCGAACACCGTAGCGAGCGCAGTACTCATCCAAGACAAACACCTGACCGGGACTGAACCAGCCCTGTGGGTAACGTACACAATCACTGCTGTCACCTCGTCTGTAACCAGACGCTCATACACATATACACATGCCATTCAAGACTTCACAATACTGGTATCTTTACCCACAGATACAACATAGATAGGTGGACATGTCCGCCTCTGAATGTGAATGTGAGTAACTGCGTCTCAGTGCGTCCTCAGAGTGTCTTAACCTGTGTTCAGAATCTGAAGTGAATCTTTGTCATGCTTTATTCACATGAATTGAACCACTGGATTGTTTATGCAGCAGATGTAACAACTGTACAGACATTAACTTTTGGACATGTATGTAGTGTACCTGTGTTGTGTTTGAGTCAGACAGCTCAGACACTGACTGATCTCAAAACTTACTATGAACCCCTGTTCTTTGTGTTAATATCCTCCAGCCTGATCTCCTCTGTACATTCATTAATTGGAGTCATAAAGCTTTAGGATGGAAAAGTTTTTCCTAAGTTGACATATTTTCAGGTCACATGAACCGGTGGCCAGTTCATGCTTGCCTGCAGTCATGTCTCTTGACTTTACATGCAGTCGCGCCACCTATAAAATTAGCTTCACATTCAGCTCAGTTCATGTGAGGAGGATGAAATTTGAGTTATTTAGACCTTTCCAAATATGCACATTTAAAGCCAAGTTTGAACAAGACCTTAGCTGTACCTGTATTGTGTCATCATATGGTGTAACATGGCCACTTTACCGACTTTTGGTGAGTACAACTGTGCGTAACACCATGGGTGACAATTACAGAGTGACAATCATATAAAGCCTTTTCTTACCAGACAGGAGTAGGAGTCATTGAGTCTGTGGTCCAGGGTGAGACGCTGTACTAGCTCAAACAGCGAGGCGTGGTCAAAGTTACAGGGGTTGGCTGAAATAAACTCGTCCATGCCATGCTTCTGGGCTCTATCAGCATCTGTGCACAACCATTTACCCATCCAATGAGGAGACAGAAAGAAACAGAGGGCTAATGTCAGAGCCTGACAGAAAAACAAGAATAAAGTTCACCCTGGCACTGAATTAATTCATAGGTAATATGTAATAAAATCAAATAATCTGATAAAGTACCCACAATAAAGTAATGCTGTGCACACTTCACAACAAGGCTTATACACTTAACTAATTTAATTAGATTCTACAAAATGTAGAAACACCAAAGTCATAATTCATAATGGCTTCCAGTTTCACAAAATTATTGTGTAACTTTTTAAATAAACTCTGTTATCTACATAACTGAAAACTCCTTGAATACTATACCTACTGAAATGATGATTTTGGTGTCCTATCCAATGCAGTCTCACCATAAAGGCCAAAATATACCACTGCTGAATGGCGCGCGTCAAAACAGCCGCCCCTATTATTTTCTATGTACAACTCTCACACCGGCGGCAGCTAGGCACACACCAGAGTAAAAGCTGTTTTGTACTTCAATACAATGTTGGCCCAACTACAGATGTTATTTACTAGTTTGTTGCTTGCTTTTCACTGTAGTTTTAACTATTTCACTTGTGTTTGTATCTACAAGGCAAAAATTAATTAATCATTGGTTTATCTGATGCTTTCAAAATATAATCTCACAGCTCAGATTATTATTTTTTTAAGTTTTTAATCAAAAATGGACAACTGCAATAGGCAACTCACCCATGGCATTTCATTGTCCCATGCTATAATCTTAGAACTGGAATTACATTCAGACAACTACTGTCTTCCTATTGATGCACTGAAGCGCAACACTTTCTATTAATGGTAGGGGCGGCACTTGACGTGCGTCACATGATGCGCCATAGTGCTGCAGCGGCGGCCATGTGTTTTCAGCTTATCAATGATCAACATGAAATGTCACAAATTCAAAAATGTGCCAATCAATTATTATTATTATTATTATTATTATTATTATTATTATTATTATTATTATTATTATTATTATTATCATTATTATTGTTTCCAGAATTAGACTCCATTATGGGCCCTTCATGAGGGTTACCAGTGTTGACTCAACAGGCAGGATAAAGTTAAGGTGGACAGGAAGTGTGAGTTTCCCGGGTAGCTTTCAGGAGGTGACTGCTGATCTGGAGGTTGAAGGTTAGTTCGGAGGTCTGGGGTCATGTTGTGTTCATGCATATTCATACATTCATGTCTATATTCTTCAAACTACACAGCTCTAAACATCTTTTTAGATTTAAAGTCTGTTTTTTTCCACTTATACATTGTGTGTAACTACATTTATTTTGTTTTGGGTGTTGCCAAAACACTTGTAGATGCAGAATGCATCAAGTGTAGTAGATATACTGATCAGGACAGCAGCTGCTGCACTAGTGAAATGCTGCATTAGCTACATGGCCAATGTATGCAAGTTGCAAGACCACAAGGCTGTTCTAAAGTCAGAGTCTGTGAGTTCTTGGAAGGAAGATTACAAACACTGATGAGTGCCCCAGCTGGCAGCAATAAAATGCTGCAATCACACTGCAAACTGCATACAGTAGGCGCACCCATGAACAGACTTACTGTAATTGTCTTTCTCAAGGTCACAGTTTGTGAGGAAACAGAGAGTATTCATGACATTACCCATTTCAAATGTAACCAAGCTAAATTCTCCCACTTTTACATTTGTTTTAGCTATTTTTCAAATTTTTCAACAGCTAATCAAAATACTGGTATAAAATCATGTAGCTGTTAGTTGGGTACTACTAGAAATCAGCTGATGTCATAAACATAGAATATTCCTTTAACAGTAAAATAGCTAAACAGTCTCTCTTGACATAAGAGTGACTACAATTAGAAAAGACAGCAAACAAAAAATTTGTACACTCTTCAGTTGTTTTCCCAGTGGGCTCATTAAAATGCACTGACATTGTGAATATCCAATAAAAGGGAAGCCTTCAGCATATGGAAGTGCTGTACAGCTAAATGGACTGCAAGACTAATGTTATCACTTCTCTATGCTTTGGACAAGTCTACTGCTTAATAAAACGGTACATTGCATTAACCACTAATAGGCCAGTTACTGCATATGTTAAGCCATGTGCCTTAACCCTACAACTCAAGAATAACCAAGGTCCAAAACTGCATTACCCATATTTACCCTATCCTTCAGTCGCCCCTTTACCATTAAGCTTCCCCATTCCTAATGCCACTTCACTGCAGTGTTGGTGGCCCCAGACCCCTGTTGTGGCCCATAAGTAATCACTGCCATGAACATCTCAGAACAAGTCAAGAACATGGGGGGGCCTCCTAATCTCAACTGTGGTGGCTATACCTACATCATGGAGGGATGGGTGAATGACTAAGGGGGCTGTAAATCCCTGCAAACCTGCAAACTGGTTACACCAGGCTTTGCTGGGGTACAAAGAGGAGGGGGTACCTGCTCCACGTTCTTGGATTTGGGATTTATATGTCAGTGCATTCACAGATACTGTATAAGAAGATGTTGTGTGGCAATGGTGTGCTTTATTGCTTTTGCCCTATAACTAAAACAGTGTTTTGGAGTAGAGGCTGACTAAAGACAAACTAGTTTCACAACAATGTCACTACTAGGTGACCTTTCTGGTGTCTCCAGGGGTATGGGAGTAAAAAAAGGCTAAATATGGCGATAAAATCTTTTACAACACATGAATTGATCAAGCTTTATCTGGTGTGCCTAAACTTCTAACACCAAAAATCCTGCCTGTCATGTTTGTCACAAAGACCAAAAACATACATTTGATGCATGATGAAAGAACTGATCCTTGTTCTGCACCAAAAA
This sequence comes from Thunnus thynnus, assembly GCF_963924715.1. Classification (NCBI taxonomy): domain Eukaryota; kingdom Metazoa; phylum Chordata; class Actinopteri; order Scombriformes; family Scombridae; genus Thunnus; species Thunnus thynnus. The sequence goes on along the minus strand of NC_089520.1, from coordinate 35,493,325 downwards.
TTGGGCCCCTGTTGTGCCCAAGGTCTCTTCAACTCCAGCGCACACAGCACACCATAGATATTTTGAGTCCCAGACACCAGCTTGTACTCACATCTTAACCATGTAAGCATATTCTAAAATAAACTAATTAAAGTTTTGGAAGTTGATTTTTACACAGAACTCTTCTTCAAGATAATGCCACAAGATTACATAATAATGTATTGTATTAGTGGTGCAAATCCCCCCAAATGCTTTGTAAGTCATCAATTGACCAAACACCTACTGTGAACTGACCTACAGTGAACCCAGAGCTTTTGGGGCCCTGGGACATGTGTATGCTTTGCCCAATTGGTAAAGCAGCCTTGTCCACTACTAAAAATCTTGTACCATAGTAACAGAGTAACTCAATTCATTCTGATGAAGCGTACACATCAGTGTTTATTCTCATCAGGGTTACAGGTTTCAGCTCTTACTGGACATCCACAGGAAACTCCCAAGTGGGTCAGTGGTAACACTCCACAGGGATTTATTTTTTGATAACTGTACAGCTCATCATAGATTCAATTTCACTTTGGTCTTAGGTGAAGACAGTGGACTGTGGACACAGTCCTGGGACACATGTGAATGAAGGTTATAATGAGCTGTACAGTAATCAAGGGATTTGTCTGACATCCTCTTCACTGCTGAATGAAGGTACCCCAGCTGTCAATCAACAAACAAAACAAAGAGTGGGATGCTGGAAGCTGATTGTGTCCCCTCAACAAGTCCTCCCCCACCCTCCCCCAAAAAATCTAAAAAGGTGACATTGCGGTGCCCCTTTGGTCTGTAGCTGTTGGCCTGTCAGGTCTGTTTGATGTGAGTGAGCAGGAGTGGAGGCGGGAGGGCTGGACAGTAACATGCAGTGACATTAGTCACCCCCATCCGTCTGGGCTGGGGGAGGACGGCCCTGACAATGATTGATGGCTGCTATTCATTTATAGATCCAGAGGAGAGGAACCGGGAGGCAATGGCCACACTGCTGGTCCTGGGTTTGGTGGTCAAAAGCATTTGGGGCTATTTAACACGTGGCTTGCTTTTTTTGTGAACTGACCATGAAAAACACACAAACACATCTAGATCTTTCTGTCTCTACACTCATGAAGATCTGGGCAGCTGTGGCTCAGAGGTAGAGCAGGTTGTCCACTAATAAGAAGATCAGTGGTTCAATATCCCCGGCTCCTCCAGTCGGCATGTCGAAATGTGCTTGGGCATCATCATGTGTGAGTGTCTGTGTGAATGGGTAAGCATAGAAACATTGTGAGGCGCTTTGGCTAGGAAGCGTTGCATTGCTCCTGATGAGCAGGTTGCATGGCAGCCTCTGCCATCAGTGTATAAATGTGTGTGTGAATGGGTGAATGTTTGCATGTAGTGTAAAGCACTTTGAGTGGTCAATTAGACTAGAAAGGCAAAATATAAATGCAGTCCATATACCATTTACCATCTTCATTGATCCCCTAACACCTAACATCTCTCTCTAACCTACAATATTAATCATGAGGATACGCTTCCTAATTTTGTCACAGCCTCCCAACTCAACACAACTTTAGGTTTTAAAATATCAGCAATGAGTTGAGAGAGATTTTTTTCTAGTTCAGCTTTGATGTCTTCAAATTCAACTGTGAACTGTGTTGAACTCAAGTATAGCAATGGTCGAGATCTGCAGTTTTGGTGCATGGAGCTGCCAGATTTCGATTCTTCACCTCTTCACATTTTTGCTCATTGTTTATCTTCTTGATCTGATTTTAACAGAGCTCATAAAATCATATGAGTCAGTAGTAACCACTCAACAACTGGTGGGTTAATGCATACCAGTGCAAATACTGAGATTTTAATACAATGAACTTTTCATTTATCATAGTAAAAGTTCACACTTAAATATAGGTACAAACCTTTACTTAAAGTCCACCAATTTAGCGTTTATAAGCAGTATACAAACACTTAAGACACGGTTTACACTATAATGTAGCTATAAACAGATCTATCTATGTCCATGAAGACATATTTTATATTATTACAGCTGTACTTTACTATATTGTAATGTTAATTATCTGTTTATACACCAGCCTCCAGTTATGAGTGCCCACAGATATACAGTATCTGCTTACAAATACATTATAGTGTGTTATAAACCATATACCTTATATGTTTGCATACTGCTTATGAATGCTAAATGTGGGACTTAAAGTCAAATATTACCTAAAACACAAATAACATGTTGAGTGAATACTGTATAATTTTGCTGATTTTCATAATTGGGAATCAAAGTAAATGATGACATGCATGGGTTATGACCATTATCCTAACTCTAGTGCAACACACATCAGATGCTTGTGTTAGTAGATGCCTGAAACACACTGTACGCTTCACACAGACAGCAGTAGTAGTCATGGTACAGTAGCCACTGAATGTTAGTCATTTTCTGAAGAATCGACCCATGTTGATGCTGGGAAATAAGACGGTGCAGTATTCCAGTGAGTTGACGCTACTGCTGCATGCCCTTACATAGAAAAATAATGGATGTTTTAACATGTGTCATGCACTCTATGTGTGTGTGTGTGTGTGTGTGTTGGCCTTTATGGTCATAAAAACCATTGGAAAGTGCCATCATTAAACAAAGCTATCTTTCTAAGTTCATGAAAAGGTCATTGGGTCAAACATTTTGACTTAGTGACAGTGACATTCTCCCTAATCATTCCCTAATACATGACAGTAACTTCATAACCAGGCTGGTGAAAATTTTAAAGGGACATTGAGAGAGAGAGCAGGAAAGAGAGGAGAAGATGAAACTGCCACTGTGTTACTGTTTGCTATACAGTTAGAAGTTGTGTTAGCAGAGCAGTCCAGAGATTTGTAAACTATTCACTGCTCCAGAGGGCCAGGAAGTTAGAATTAGCATCAGTATATGTGCATATTTGTCAAAAAAGAAAAAAGAATCATGAAAAGAATGATAAGAAAAAAAAATTACCTGTCAGTCATCATAACAAGAAAAAGAGTAAACTGTGAACATCAGTTTCACCTCTCAGCAACTGAAAACAAAACTCTTAATTCTGTCTTTGTTGTTACAATGTTTTAACATAGTCTATTTTGAATTGGGTCAGGGGTGGGTGGGTGGGGGTGACATGATGTTATTCATTGCGCTGATCCAGGTGTGAACAGGCAAGTAGTTATTTGGTAACATTGACTGATTGCCGCCTGATTTAATTGTGCAGCAACCACACTGTATAATTCATGGCCTTGCACTTTTAACTTGGTAATTACCAGCTGCTGGGACTCAGTGGGACTCCAGTGGTTGTGTCAAAAACAGCTCGCTCAGTAAATTCACTTAAACAAATGCACGTTAGGTGCCGTCGCTGCCACTGGCAAGTAGGAAGCAGTTTTTCATTTATTTGTTGTGTTGATTTGCAGCCATTTCTATCTCAGTTGGTTTTTGGTTATTGTGCATTTTGTGTTCCACAGATAGTCTGATGACATTTTCTTAAAACATTTTTTTGTAAGTTTAACAGTTTTTATTAAAGTTCATGCCTTCCCCCACATGGTTTTGCATATAATCTTTTACTAACTAAAGAAAGCAATTGAATAATGCCTTCAGATGTGAGAAAATATATACATGTCATAGGTTGATGTCTGGCTAACACACAGATACATTCACATACATAAAACATAAATATACATTCACACTGCTCAGTATTATCACAGCCATTAATTTTGCTACAAAGCAAGTCAATGAGTATAGTATACTCATTAAGCACACTCATATAGTATATAGTATGGAAGAACATTTATGAAGTCCTATAAGAACTTGTGTCAGAGCTGGGGAGGGGAAGACTAAATGTGTCTATGCTTGTAAAGGATGAGGGTTTGAGTTTAAGCATTTTATTTTCTTGAAAACTTCTTAGATTCACATGACAGGCAGCAAACACAAATAGTAAACTATGTATTAGTTTCTAAAATGCATTGTCCAACTGAGACTGCCCAGTTGTCCTATCAGTATCTGCTAACTAGGCTTTCTTCACCAATATTCAAAGAGTATGCTATGCTGAACGGATAATCATGATATCAAACCATCTGAGATGTAATTTATGGAAGCATTCAACACAATAGATGGAAAAATGATGGAGAAAGGTAAGACTGTTGTAAGACACTAACATTAGCTTGTCACTGAAGAGAGGTAGCAGAGGATGCAATATTTTGAGTAAGTGACCAGCCCACTAAATAAGATAGGGTCATTAGAAGACCAGGCCCATATGACCTGCAGCGTGATGTATTTGTTGATATTTTCTTTCAGTCTTTCTTCAACCTAAAACTGCCTTCCTCTGACCAAAGATGTACATAAAAAACTGACGTACAATTATATACAATAATGGCAGTGCTATAACAGCGTTTCAGTGTTCAAAACATTAAAAGTCCATTAAACCATACATTCTACAACTTTGAAACATTCATGAAAGAGCAATCCCAACTATGGACAATCTCACTTCATAGATATTGCTGTGCATCATCTTCAGATTTAAATGTAATTACAGCCCATAAGAAGCAAAAAGTCTGACTGTAAATGCTGCTGCATACACTTTAAAAAATGCTAAATAAAAAATGAAGGCTTCCTCTCCAAATCTGACTTTGTATATAATAAAAAACATCCTAACCATCAATAAAAATACACCACATTTGCAGTTTGGGGATCATTTCTCTGATGGTGGTGATATAGCAACTATCTCAATTCAGGTTTGTTAAATAATAGACATACTATGGCTTTGAAACAATTACAAACATAAAGTTCTAATGAAAACACAGCAATTATAAAACATAACCCTAACCTATAATGCAACACCTACAGTATGCAGGCTGATCCATAGAGTACATCTTGTCAAACCCTGCTGGACAGATGACATATATGTAGACAGAAGCACAGCCAAAGCAAATCATTTCTGCATGCATCTTCAAATTACAACAAAGTTAGTATCTCCTGTATTTCTGTCCCATTGGACAGAAATAGGAAAACAGTAAGTTTTCAGAAGAGGAAGAATGATGTACAACAAAAGGAGGAAAGAGAAAGAAAGGGGAGGAAAGCACTTACCCTTTAATCCAGCTACAAGATAGCAGGGTCAGGGTTTAGAAGAAGAAGAAGAGGAGGAAGAAGGAACAAACAGAGAAACATAAAGACACACAGCAAAGCCACCGACACTTTAACACTACAGTAGTTCTACAACAGAGAGCGAAGCAGCACAGAGAAGTGCAGTGAAAGAACAGCACAGTAACAGTAACAGTTGAAAACATGTACCGAACATGACCAGGAAGAAGACAAACTACGGAAATCATTGGCTGATATGTAAAACAGTTGCAGGCACAATTGTACAGTAAAAGACAGAGTGAGACATTAAACACAATAAAAGAGAGCAAGAATCCTTGAATAATAAAAATAAATCAGCTTTTTATTCTAACGTTATTAATTGATTGTTGTTGATTTCTTTGATTAAAACAAAATGTGACCATAGATACTCTACCTTCAACCCAAGGTCTGCAAATCAATGTTCAGATTTAGACATTTTTATTTTACAGTATGAATAAAAATTATATTGAACATAGGTTGTAAAGCAAGAAATCATGCTTATGTTAGATCATCAATTTAGCAACTAAGCCAATTAAAGGCAATGAAATGGCAGCAGCCTGTTTGGGGTTAAGCATTTGTGTTGTATGAGAGCCAAAAGACAAATAAGAACTGAGAGTTAACAACTTACAGAACTGAGATATCGGTGCATCAAGCTGCGGTGCTGTGCCCCCCCTAGAGTTGAGTTTTTGGACTTGGGTTGGAGGAACTGGCTTGTGTGACTGGCCGGTGGCCCGGTACATAGCCTGCACCCATAGAATCCGGTCCTGCTCATCATCACTGGCAAAGATCACAGTGTCGCCCTCTTTCACAGCATTGAAGAATGTCCGACCACCGTCTAGGCCTGAAGGACGGAAAAAATCTTGATTAAAGTATGTCGTAACATTAGGATCACAAATCCATCTTTGTAAAAACAAACAGCTGTAAAAATGACAATAAATGAAAGAACATTTAAAAAATCATTTCAAATTTTCTCTTCCTATAGCCAAAATCCAATCCAGAAAGCGACTGTGAGAAATTATGGACATCAAGGTGCAGCAACCCTGGGAAATATGACAGTGATGCATCCTGACAGAAACTATGTGTAGATTCATGACTAAAACTGTGTGTACGCACAAAGACAGAAATATCCATAAAAATTATTTTCATCAGATAGAGCTGTGTGTACATGGTTCTGTTTTATAAATCTCAGTCATGGTGGAACTGGCTGACCTGAAACAGCCATTTTTATATCAATTCACTGCCTGTACCATTAGTCTGTAGATCTGTCAGTGAAACAATCAGGAAAGAAGTGCAGTTTCACTGATTGTGCTGCACCAGCGAGGTTCTCCAACAACTGTCATTACATATGACCATTACACATGTCTGTGGATATTTATACCATCCACATCATTAATTCATCACATTGTAAGTGATATCTCATCATCATTACTAAACATTAGAAATGTAATCAATCATTAGTTTGTACCACTCATATCAAAACCGACTTTACAGGGTGCGTCACAGTTAAGGATAAAATAAAATGATGCCTCCTATATAAATGAAAAGAATGATAATATTGGTCTGATTTTACAGATCGCTGTGTAGATGCATCAAAATCACACAGTCAGTGTAGTTGGTTAACAACCTAAACAAAAAAATGTTTTACTTGTTAGATTCTGTCTTTCACCTTATATTTCATCTCAGACTCATCATATGACCTGCTGGCTCTGAAAAACATGTATGCCTGGTCTGAGCTATGCATGAGGTGCACACATTCTGTTTTCATAAATAGCAGTTTATGTGTGGTAAATGTTGTATGCATGGTTTTTGTGCGTACGCATTGTTTATTCATCTAGCCCCAGGTGTTCTGTTGCAAGTGTGTGGTTTCTTTCAACCACCTGAAAAGCTTAGTGGAGTACAATAGCACACAGCTCAAGCATCACTTCCTAAAGCTCCTTTTCATGGTAAAATGCAAATAGAATGACAGTATATGGTGTTCTTATGGATACCTCCACAGTTATGGGCAAAGACAGCAGTAGTTCCCGTATTCTTCCTCTAACCTTAACCAAACTGAATCTATTAAACTCCAGCTATTTCTAATATTAAACTAAACCTGCAGTAAAGCTGTTCCATCAGTATACCTAAACCATCTCATGGTTTATACCTAAACATAACAACTAATAATGGTATGTCTAATCCCAACCTTCTGGTTTGGTGGGCCAATCATAGCATTAGTGCCCATGACCCGGGTTCTAGGTCTATAATTTCACAAACATGGGCAGAATATCTTGAAGTCTTGAACCTGCTTATTGTGAGGCAGTCAAAGGAAGTCTTAGGTCATTTTCACTCCTATAGTCTGTTTGCTTTGGTCTGAATCAATGGATGAGTTTCTACTTTGCTGCATTTTCCCTTTGGTTCAGTTTGGTAAATTTGAGGCAAACCAAAATGTATCAACAAAAGCCATGTGGGAGCTGTCAGTCTGTTCATTGGTCAGAAATCTTGTGGGGTTGGCAGGTGGAGAAAAGAGAATTTGTTTTTCAGAATCGGTAGATAGGCTACAACACTTAGAGAGGACTTGACTGTCTTTCTCTCTTTGTCTCTCTGTCTTTGAACAAATTTTCTATCAGCAATTAAAGTGTGCTATTGTTATTATTGAAATAAACAGCATCTCTCTCTCTCCACCTCTCCATGGTGCTGAAAGATGCACACCAGTGACTACTTTTCAACTGTTTTCTTATTCTTATTAACAAGAATAATGATAAATAAAAGCTAAATTACGTGCTTTATAAATGGTGTCAGTCATTTGGGCCATATACCAAGCCAAAATATGCAAGCAGAATGACACATTTTAAGGCACTTTAAGGCAACGTCTAGAAAACAATGTGTTGCTTCACATTTCACGAAGAAAACGTGCTACCTTCAGTCGGCTGAAGAGGAGAAGGGAGCACAATGCACAGCGCAGAAGGCTTTAATTCAAAAAATGCGCAGTGCTTCCTGCAGTTGGGTCAGATCTAGGTCAGATCACGTTCATACCACAACGAACCATACCAGAGTTCGTTTATAACCGGACTAAGACCACCTCTTAAACAAGGTCTCGGTCTGGTAGCATTGGTCCACACTTGAGTGTGATTGCTGTGTTCACCTGCCCAAACGAACCGCACCAAGGGGTAAAACGAACCAGAGTTCGATTCAACTGAACTAAACAAGGAGGGTGTGAGAGCACCCTTTAGTTACTGTAAAGTCACAGGTAGCCTCTTGTAGGTAATGGGCCTGTATCTACATTTTTTTCCTTTTTTGTCAGTGTATCAGGTGAAATGTAATCTGTGAACTTTTGAGGTGAAGATGTGTGGGCTCCCATTGAAGGCTGGGCAAACTTCAAACCTCCAACACACAGAATCAAAACTCAAGTTTAACTTAAATCCATCCAGCCTGTGATTTACCATCTGTGGCCTCTCATGGAACCAGGGAAGACTAAAGTGTATATTTATGTAATACTAAATAGCAATAGCATATGTTTAGTGGAAAACGTAATCCAACCTGTATTCGATTTTAAGTCATTATAATGATAAAATGTTATTCAATGCTGTGCTGAAATTCTGGTAAACTAGATGCCATAAACTGTGAATTGACTGATAAATGTAATGAACCTAAAAGCAAGAGTGATGTGTTCTTTTTGGCATTAGTTGTTGTTGTGTACTGCACAACTGTGTTACCTGGCTGGGGGTCAGTGTAGTCCACAGTGTAGCCATCCAGTTGGAGGAGCTCCACAGGCTCCGCCTTCTTCTCTCTGTAGCTGCACATGGCGAAGGTATACTGACTCACCTGCACCAATCACAGAAAGGACATGCTCACTCATCAGCTCACTCAGAAGGGAATGAGAGTGTGTCATATGCTGGTCCTTCTGCTGTTAACCAGCAGTTATGATATGGAAAATGAAGTGTCCCTCAAAGGAAAGCTCTAATCTCAACTACAATAAGTCTCTCAATATTTCAGTCATGTACCATCATCATCATCATTAATGTCACAGTATCTCCCTCAAAAATGAAATAGCATATGAACATTTTTGAACAGATTGATATTGTTTAATATCATGGGACATACAACACATCACGGACTCAAAACCTTCTCTTCCAAAGCCCAGGATAGTCATATCAATAATGATAACAATGAATAAATTAATTATTTGCAGGTTATTTTAGTTCAGATATTGTATCTTTTAACTGTTAGTGATATAGACTAATGCAAAAACAGTTTTTTTTTAACTTTCATCTCAACATCTGTGTTGGGTTAATTAGATCATTTTTATCACCACACTGTTAAACACTGCCTGCAAGGAAGCTGTTTCACATTTCTGTGCATAATTGTAGAGAAGTTGTAAATGTGTTCAGACATCTAGGTGGGTTTATTTATTGCTAATTATTCATTTAAAAGTCAAATCTACCTGTGAAAAATATGTTTAGCTGCTTGGAAGTTTGGAATATTAAGTGTGAAGAATACCGATGGTTGACATGTTTTTTATAGTTGGTTCTTAAGGGGTGTGTGGTTGCTAGGGTGGAGTGGTTGGCAGATGTGTAGGAATGAATTTTAGTGGAATTAGGTACAGTCTGTACACCCTGTCTTAATTTTCTGGGGATCCCATTCTCCTTCTTTGTTGACCTTATTCACCCATGTGTCAAGAGCCCAGGCTTTGTTATTCCTGAAGTAAAATTTGAATTAACAAGTCTTAGGCCATGTTCAGACAGATTTTAGCTTGTGTGAAAAAACGCAGTCCCCTCATTCATTTGAATGGCGGAGGTACCAATGCAGAGGGCTCTGGCAAAAAAAGCAGGGTCATTAGGCAAAAATGTTGAACCTGGCTCATCTTTTTTGAGATGCACACATTCCTGGTAGATTGCTGTGTAATGGGGTGCCTGTTTACCTCACAATTATTGCAATGGAAGATAAAATAGTTACAGCCATGATAACTTTCCAGGGTTGTAAAATCCTGTCTCAGAGAAAACTTTTGTGCAGTGTTTTGGTGTCTGATAAGTATTCAAACTCAAGCCGTGAGTCATTTTTTCATGATTTTAGAGAATGAACCATAATGACAAGAAATGTACTGTACATAAATATCAAAATAATTAGCAGATTGTCTTGAAACTTGAACATGTTCCATGAATGTGCTAAATATAATAAAATATAAATATCCAAGTTACACCTTTTGTTTACTGGAGGACCTCACACTGTCAGCTAACTGTCTACCTTTGAATAAGAACAACTTGTTGCAAAGCCTCAAGAATCCAGTCGTGAACAGCAGTTACAGACCAAGAGACAACTTATGGATACAAGAGAACAACAGTAACCACACACATGCAAGACACACAGTATGAGAGAGAGAGAAAGTGTGTTTGAGAGAGAGAGGAGGTGTGTGTATGTGACTCTTGTGATAATATCAACCATCCACAGAGGTAAAAATGTCCTGCTCTTCCAGTAAGCTAGCAGAACTAATGAAGACCCTTGAGTGAGTAGTGAAACATGTACAAATGAACAACTGCTGTCCAATGGATGGTTTTATTTCAACCTGGCACTGTACTACCTGGATAAATGTGAAGAATCTACACAAATCCAGTCCACATATTTTATTTAACCATTTGTTTCTGAATCTTCATCAGGTCCTGACATTAAAGTTATTAAATGTTTGATTGATTCACAGCTGAGTGCCAGTGTTACACCTTACACAACGAAGACAAAGTAAACAAACTGCTGAAGCTACAAGTCATGGGCAGACAGCGCATTGTTAGCAGTGGTATTGAAGAATAAGAATCACACCAGCATCTAACAGGTCTGATGTGACATTTGCAGGTATGTTTACATGCTGTTAAATGAGCAGCTAATTAGCTATGCTAACTGATGTTGCAGCACTTTTCCCTGGTGAATGTTTGCTTGGTGGCTCATTCAACAAGTTAAGGTGCAGGACAAGACTTGTGTTCATGTTTGTAAGGTAGATAAGGAGACTTTAGCAGGAAAGCTAATGTGGGTTGTTGTTCAGAGTCTGTGCCTCTTGTGTTGTGTGGCAGGATGCAATCAGGCTCAGTGTGACCATCTGCTCTGCCAATGATAGAACACCAAATAACTGCTTTATGCAAGATTTGATTTCCTGTATGGAAATAAGGACTCCAGCTACATAGGACAGGTTATTACTCCCAGTGCTGTTAATAAAAGGCCAGTATTGATCCATATATCGGTGTAACCCTGGTTTAAGTTAATCGCTGTAGTCCTGTCTATGCTCCCTGTGTTGGTAACAGGAAGTGTAGTGACACTCTGTTACTAGTTGTAACTGGCCTGCTGCTACTGTAGCTGCCAGTCATACCAGCCTGTCGTCACAAATCACCAGCCCTGGCCAATCCACCGCTGTCGCCACCTCTGCCGCTGCAAGTGGCAGCTCTCACTCTAGCTGCAGCTGTATTCTGTGTGTGTGTGTGTGTGTGTGTGTGTGTGTGTGTGTGTGTGTGTGTGTGTGTGTGACAAATGAGATTCCCCACAACAGCACTGATGAGACCTGAGGCCAAGTAAAGGATGGAGGGAACTGGACCGACTCTCCAGCAGCTCCCTGGCCTCCGGGACACCACAAAGGCAAATCTGAGTCTAAACTACAGCCCCCCACCCCATACCCCAAAACACCCGCTTCCTTTCTTCCACTGCCTCTCTCTCTCTCTCTCTCTTCCTCCCTCTCTCTCTCAGCTGTCAGTCATAACTGGAGAGAGAGATTAGAAGAATGAGAAAGGAAGAGAGAGTGAAGGGGATTGCTGAAGTCATTTATGTTCACATCATTACAGGAAACACATGGACGTGAATACTGGAGTTGATTTGCTGAAAGTGGCATATATGTTCACAAACAAACTTCAGAAGCCAAAAGCAAAAATTTCTATCCAAACTCTGACATGATCTCAGAGTAATGCAGTTTTTAATAAGCCCCAAAATATACACATTATACACATATACATAAATATCAAAAAATCATTTATTATGTCAGTATGGTTGAAATGTATACCGTATGTTGTTGCGAACTGAAATAAATAGGAATGAATTTAAATAATTTGACTCGAATTGAACTGAATTCAATTGAGTGAAACTGAAATTAATTGCATTTAACTGAAGTGAACTGAGCTGAATTAAAGAGAATGAAACCTGAGCTGACCTTGCCCTGAACAGAACTTTAAGTAAATTCAATTCAATGGAAAGACAGATGTGAACATATGTGCGACTACATTCAGTCCACCATGAACACGCTAGGTTTTAGCTGATCTGTAATCTGCCTGGATGCTCTGAGGAGGGGGCGACTCAGGCCACAACCGCTGTCCTGATTATGGACTGATGGAGGAGGAGCAGTGAGGAGGAGGAGGAGGAGGTGATTTAAGGACAGAGAGGAAGTGTGAAGGATGAGGAAAGAAGTAGAAGGCAAGTGATAAATGTCAGTGAGAAGTGAGAGAGTAAGATGGAAAAATGAAGCGGAAGTAGAAGATGTGGAGGAGGAAAAGAGGGAGAAATTCAGAAAGTGTGATCAAGTGTACTCCTATTTCAACTTCCAATTCAATCCATATTATGTTGCTTGTAATAACAAGGATCAATTCAAACTCATATAGAGGAGTATGTTGCACAGTGAGACTGGTAGCATTTCTGGTTTTAAATCGGGGAATATTGCTTCTAGCATGATGTACAGTTAAGTATACTATAAAGACATTATTCTAGCACGGAAGTGACAGTTCCCTTTACTGCAGCTTTGCCGTACAATACACTTCAGCAACACTGTTGACTTCTATCTGCTGGTTAGTCTAGCTGCTGTATCTTGTTTCAAGGCTATTTCTGTATATAGGCCTCTGTATATATCAGTATATACTCTGTCAGGCAGAGAGGCCTGTGTAGAGGAGTAGATTTCCACACAAACCACTCCACTGAATAAATGTACTGAATCCATGTTTGAACCAAAAGATGCAGACTTTAGGTGTTAAACAGCTGAATTGAGTTTTCCTTATTTACTAAAGGTCTGTGCAGAGCTTTGGGGAAAAAAAGCAACACAGGTGAAAATTGCATGTTTGAGATCATGAAATATGTATTTTAAGGAGTGAAAAGGCACAAAATATCCTCAGCACTAGATTTATCTGTGCAGACTGGCCACTGTGACAGAGGAAGTTTAATGGCTGGGAAAAGCAGGTATATAATCTGCTGCACTGTTTTATCAGACACACACAGAGGAAAAGAGACTATAGCAGGGAGAAACAGTAAGAGAGCAAGAGAGCGAGACACACAGTTTAAAAGACACATTACAAAGTGACTTTAGCAAAGTTCTCTGCTCAGCAACACAAGACAAAAGAGCAGGAATGCAACAGTCTATTATTTTTCACACAACTTTACCTTTTCTTTTTCCCTCAGGTCCCTCCTGCATATTTTTCCTGACTTTTAATGTATCACAGCAGCATCAGTCCAGTGTGATATGATTGGGGCAGCCAGATATAGTTATTAAGTAGGCGGGTTTATTATCTCTTTACAAAAACAATTTTGTCAAAGAGTTTAAAAGTTTTACCAAAAATCTGCAATTTTTCATAACTCATTCAATTACTCATCTGTTTGTTGAGCTGACAGCATCAGGATATTAAACTCAGATATCCTCACACATAGTGTTCCACTTGCAGGATGAATACACACTAGCAGTTTGTCTTCTCTTAAATCAATATTCCAACTTCAGATGCTTGAATGTTGAATGAACAAAATATTAAAGTATAAGGAAATGGTCAAATGGGCCTATATTCATACATTCATATGGTAGATTTACACACAGTGGGTAAGACTATATACTAGACTATATACAAACAACTATAGGCACATAGCATGATTTTGTGCTTCCTTTGACAAAAGATAATTTATGATTATATATGACCTTTATAACAACTCAAGTAAAAAAATTCCCTTCTAAAACAGTATATATTTTCTTGAAATGGTCAGTTCTCTTTCATTCTTTAGTCTACAAACTGACTATAGGCAGCACAGTTTTCTTTAAAATAGAAAGGGTGGTAAGAGTCAGCTATCAATAATGTCTGAATACAGATTTTTTTTTTAAACTGCCCTCCTCTCATGATTCTGATTGTGCTGCTGACTAGATGAGATGACCGTAGGCTCTTTGTTCACTGTGCAGCAGGGATATAATGTAGCACTATGTGGTCACAAGTACAACAGACCACACCTCACCACACAAGCTGAGATGCTGGGTGTAAAAAGTTCAGCCATTTAAACCCACAGAGGTCAGTAAACCAATGCTTTTCATCCACGCAACATCTAATGTAGTTAGACTTTGTATAATCTAAATATATCTAAATTTATAAACTCATATATTTAAAAAAAATGGTTAAAACCATAAAGTACAACTTAGCAAATTTTAGACATATTAGAAACTGTCTCTCTTTGGACACAGCCAAGATATTTATGCATGCTATAATTCTTTCTCATATGTCTTACTGCATCACATGTTGGGGGCAGGCTTGAGAAACAGCCATAAAACCTCTTGAGTCCTTACACAAACTAACTCTAAAAACTCAAAAAGCCGATGCATTTCCATCACTGTAGGGTACTGGAGAAATACAATTTACTGAGCTCTGAGAATTTTAGATTATTCTCAAATTTGTACCTAGTTTATAAAATTTTAAATGGTTATATAATACAAGATTGTACCAGAGCATTTCGTCACACTGCATTTGGGCAATCAGCTTTCTGTGTGAAAGCTACAACTCAGTGGAATGTCCTATCTGATGATATGAAGAACTGTAGTTCAATCAATACATTCAAAACCAAATTAAAAAATCTGCTAAAAACTATTCAGTTCTGTAACCACTGACTACATTTCATCTCATGGTCGCAAATAATCTTGCTTTTAATTTGACAAGCTTACATTATTAATTTATAGTTGACATTGTGGGTGTATGTGATGTGCTATTGTGTGCAGTTTTGTATTTTGTATTATGTGTCCTGTGTGTTTTTTGCTTTCAACCGTTTGTTATTGTGCTGTTATATGTTTTAATCGTAACCTGCTGAAGGGACTGCAGATGAAAATGATCTATAAGTTAACTCTGGTACAGTACATCAAATGCTAACATTTATGTTTAACACTGTACATGGTCCCAATAACTACAATACAGTGATCAATACAACTCTGTAGTTTATTACTGTATAGATATATAGTATTGGAACACTGCATTAAACTGTTCCTTACAAAAACAGTCAACCAGATATCTCTTGCAGAACATTGCATTGAATTTAAAAAGATTTTGACTGTTGACAAAACTTTCCTCAAACAGGCCAATTTACAAATTTGCAAAAGAAGGTGCACATGCATTTCCTCATGGGACTTTTTAATTGTTGAAAGTAATCATCTTAAGTTAAAAAAAAAAAAAAAGTAAGTTAAAAAAAAGTGAAAATAATTGTGGGTGAGTATAATCTCAGAAAAAGTTGTGACACACAAGCTTAAAGGTGTTTGATTTTCAAGTTTAAGGTGGAAATACATCATACAGTATAGTTTTAGTACCTCCCTCACTGTGGTATTGATGCAGAATAACCAGATAATTTATAATAAAAAATCGAATCTCAAAGTTGTCTTTCACATTCACTGACAAAATCGGATACATTTACGTTCCACACATTCTTCTTCCTTGTCAAAAGCTGGTGCCTATTTTACCCACAATGCAACTCACCCACCAACAGTTAGGTCAGAGATTCGGATGAGGAGCGGGCTACAGAGGTCTAGTAACCTCACTTCATCTCACCTCACTCACTAACTCCACACCCCCAGATTTTTTTACTTTTCAAACTTGTAGTCTTCGGCCCCAACTGACGCTGACTCAAGTGACATCACTTGAGGTTGTTTCCAACTTTTTCCCAATGTGGATGCGTTCATCAACCAGAGAAACAGTCCATAATACACAGCTGTGTGCAAAGGATAGGTTCACTTTCACAGTGACACAGTGAGTCTGTCATCAAACAATATTCACATACCATATGTCTACTGAGACAGTTATTGGTCTGATTCCTCCTCTTCACACTGGCCATGCATCCATACCTTCTTAGGATGCTTCTGCTGTTAGAGATGAGAGACATCTCTAGAACTCTAAAATGCATTACATTGGAGTTCGACTAGGAAGTGTCACTACACAGCCAGTATGGAGAAGAGGAATGAGTACACTGATGAACAACTCTTCATACTTATGGCTGGTGAGCACTGTATTAAATGTGAACCTATCCTTAAACAAATGTACTAGGAGGAGAAACTAAAGCACACTAATGGAGAAGTGTGTATTAGCTGTAAAAATGCATTCAGAGGGATGTGGAAATCTAAAAATAAATATTTAATGTCTTGTAGTTCCATTCTGTGACTGGCATATTAAACATTTGGAGGTTGTATAACATCTGTGTTTTATGTCTGACTGAGACTGAGCCAAACTTAATGAATATTTTGACACATTTAACATGTGTGTAGTGATAAAGACAGACATGGACAATAAAATGCCAACAGTCAATACAGTCAAGACTTTGCATATGCAAAACAAACAGTGAGCAAATAAAAAATACACAATCATGTGCAATGTGTCTACAATGCAACTTCTCTAAAACGGCAACAAAAAGTACATGTGCATGCACGCAAACACACACATACACAAACACACACACAAACAAACAGATAGTGTCTCTGCTCCTCAAGAAAAATATCCGTGCACATGCACAGACAGACATGAAAACAAACACAGACACACACACTTGAGTGTGCAGTCTATTGACCAGTATTTGTCACTTGCTATATATTTAGCTGGGAGCAAGTGAGAGGCTTCAAGTTGGCGGCGCTCAGGCTTTTCTAGCTGCGAGTGTTAGGCCAGCTAGTGTTCACTCGACTTTGTCAATCCCCTGTCAACTTGTAGCTCTGAGACATATCCTCTCCAACGCACAAGAGACAGGCCGCCCCCCTGCCTGCTGCCCACCTCCCAATGCAGAGCCACCAGGAAATGGCCGCTACAGCCCTACCCACCCACCCCCCCACCCCACCCCGACTCCCCCACCCCCCGATCTCCTGACAAAAGCCTGCTTGGCCTCTCCATCATTCCTCTGACAGCCGAGAGAAGACAGCTTGGCTGCATCTTTCTTTCTTGCTGCACACACAATGTGTGGCCAAGAAAAATATTATCGCCATAAAGCCGAGCTGATGTTGATGGCTGCTCATGCTTTCCTGTTGGGTGTGATCAGGTTATGGGGCTTGTTGTACATTCACTTCAGTCCAAATTTGTCTTGTTGGTTTTAAAAGTATGATAGAGAGCAAAAAATCAAAGAAACATGTCCATATATTTTTGGAAGCTCTCGCTAAGCTATGAAGCTATGAATGTGAATGGAGCTACAAATATGAATTTGTAACCTTAACCTGTTATCCACTTCTGTATCTATCTGCCTCAATTTAGTTAGAAAGAATGTCAGTCCTACTCTGTAAATACTATATCAGAAAATAGCAAAAAAGTGGCCATCGCAATTTCCCAGAGTGCAAGCTGCCATATTCAAATGGCTTGTATTGTCCAACCAGCAGTCCAAAACCCAAAGATATTCAGTTTAGTATCATAGAAAACAAAATAAGCACCAAGTCTTCACATCTGAGAAGCTAGAAGAAGAATGCTTTGCATTTTTGCTTAAAAAAATACTCAAATGATCAATTGATTATCAAAATTGTTTAAGATTAATTCCATTTCTATTAACTAATTGATTGCTCAGCTATTAATTTCAGCTCTAGACCTATAAGCTTGAGGATCTGTGCTGACAAAGGCATTGCATGAGTGCTATTGCAGTAAAGAAGTATAATAGAAGATAGAAGAACATAGAAATAAATGTCCTTTCATGGCTGGAAAAGTGGTGGCCTAACCTACTGTATACTGTACCATTCTTTGTGGCTGTTTGTGTTTCACAGTACAACACAGTGTTTGACTACCTTGTAGGAACAAAAAAACCCACATGCATTGCTTGTTCTTACCTGAACTAGCACAAAAAATCGCTTCTTCCATCTTTTCCACACATTTTTGCCAATAGCCCACAAGTACCTGTGGGATTAAGAAAACAAATAAACATGCAATCAGACAAAACATTTTTACTGATATTTGTGACAGTGTGACATCTTATATGTCTAATCTTTCTATGTCTAAAGAGCTCCAGTAATGTGGAGTCAGGCAGTATGTACAGAAATGACCCAGACAGTACAGTGGTAGTGTAATGCATCTACTGACCTCTCCTGGTAAAATGAGGTTACTGCAACCAGACAATTCAGTATTTCAAAAATCCTTGAGCATTAAATCTCATAGAGTGGTGGAAGAAGGACATGTAGAGGCAGGAGTAATCTTCACCCAAAAATGCAAGAATGGAAAAAACAAAAGTGAAAACAAAAACGTATAAAAACTAAAAACCAAAATAAATAAATAAAAAAACAACATAAGGAAACTCGTCAGTAAAGCTTCTATCCCTGCCTTTAATACTGGGAGTCTCTCCTCTCCAGACAAACCAAAGTTAGATCACAATCAATCAAGTAATCTCAATAACTATCTTAATTATTTGGGGTACATTAAAACACCAATCACCAAAATTAAGCTTAAGATTAAGCCCCCTGTGTACACCAACCCACCTGGTACACTCTGGGTTTCCCCTACCATAAAGCCCTTTGGAATCTGCCACTTCCTGTTTGGCAGTTTAGATATGAAGTGAAACACATGCAGTACAACAAATGTTTGTGTACTGAAACATAAATGAATGTCTCTTGACCTGAAAAATTAATACAGTAAAATGAACATCAAGGTTTACATGGGGTGGCAAGAAACCCAGAATAAGACATTCAACTCTCATAAAACCAGAATCTATGGGGGGATTAGGATTACCTAATTTTCAATATTATTTTTGATCAGCACAACTGTGCAATATGGCAACATGGTCAGTGGTTAAGGAAGGGTCATTATTGGTACAAATGGAATCTGACTTTTGTAGTGAGATCCCTTTGGAATTACTGATATTCATTACTTGTTTTCACAATATACACAACATAAATCAACATTTCACCAGATTGTTGGTCAGATTGTGCCAAGTTTTTGAAAATAGAATCCTCTACATCAGTTTTAGCACCAATTTATCAAAATCTAGATTTAAAAAGCTCTCTCTCCTTGATTAAAACTTTTGACTGGTCAAATATGGGGCTGGAGAAGCTTAAAGATCTGAAACAAAAGTTAACAAAAGGCACAAAAGTTAAATCAGTTATTGATCTAAGTACGCAATATAGCATTTCTAATAAGGATTTTTTTTTTTCAAGTATCTTTAAATTAGGAGTCTGATGAACTCATTAATAAAATAATATGTATGGATATAACTGAAGAAGAGGAAAAGGTGATATATGCTACATCATTGACAGGGAAGATTAAGGGATTCTATAATATATTAATCATAAGTTATATTTCCTCTTATGAGCCTTTGTCAAGAGTATGGGAAAACAGACCTTGGCATGGAATTTAATGATATGTGGCTAAGTATTTGTAACAGAGTTCATTTCCCATTTACTAGAAACAAAAATTATTAATTTAAAATTTATTAATTAAAGAAGCTAATTTCAAATTCATTCAAAAATATTATCTCACACCAGTCAGAATGCACAAGTCCTCTAAAGAAAACTCCCCAAATGTCAGAGATGTGAGACAGCAGATGGCACTTTGGCACATCAGTTCTGGGAATGTGAGAAATTAGGCAACTTTTGGAAATCAATGTATAACTTCACAAAATCATTGGTAGATAATAAAATTAATTTCAATCCTTGTTTATTTTTATTAAATTCCACGCCAAATCAGAACTTACATAAATTAATAATAAGAGTACTTATCACAAATACTTTGCAGCAGAAAAATGTATGTTGTTGTTACACCATTGGTTGGCCAAATGCCACCTCTTCCTGTATCTGCCCTCTAGCCCTCTAGCGTTTCATACACGGTCCAGCCATACATACATTACATATATATATGTGTGTGTGTGTGTGTGTGTGTGTGTGTGTGTGTGTGTGTGTGTGTGTGTATATATACTTTTTTTTGGCTCATTGTATATAATTGAAGTGCTATTTATGCTTTTTGTTTGTGTTTTTTTTTTTGTTTTGTTTGTTTGTTTGTCGACTGCATGGCTTATAGTATCTACAGTTTGATGAAATGGATAAAAAAATATGTGCAAATACAATCATAGAAAATAATCTGCACAAACTGTATACATTTGCTTCTGAGGGGAGCCATGTCATAAATAATAAAAGTAATGATGGCTGAATTCCATTTAGCTGCTTTAGTTTCAGGGTCCTGGTGTTATGCATGCTAGTTAACTGTCACAGAGTCATCATTAATGTTATTAATAACACCTGTGTCATGACCATGACAAATCAAAATGTCTGTTGTGAAGAGAGTCTAACATCAACAATGGATACATTTGATTTAGGTAAGCTGATGAAAGAGCGTTGATAGTAATCAGCATAGTGATAATTTCAGTATAATATGATTAGCTGCAAACGTATGTGACATGTCAACATCATCTATTGGAAGTGTATGCAGACGTCTAGTGACCAGGGGCCACTTTATGTTGTCTAGAACTAGGAGTTCCTCAAACATGTTAGTGCCACAGAGGCTGAAATAAACAGACCACAATTTGATCTGTACATTAACCAACAAATGGGATGAATGTTGTTTTTGCTTTAGTACTAAATTATTGTCTACACAATATACAGTCATATTACTTATACATTGTTGAATTAATTTTAAGCAGTCGGTCATTTTGCTGGAGACTGTTTTTAGAAAACTGGCTTAACAGCTTGAATTTGGGTTTTTTTTACATTTTATTTCCTTTGGGATCTAGACTAAAATTTAAAATGAAGTTCTGCTGAATCATACTTTGCAGCAACAGAGAAATTTATAACACATCAACATGCTTGTGATATTCTCGTAAATCTGCACTTCTTCAATTAGAGGCATTTGTCGTAATTATTTCCTCATCATTTTACTATGTAATACAGCACAACGTAACGCAAACTAATGTTTGTGTGTATCAGTCCTGAGGCTCATTGTGTTGGCTTTTCTGTTGGATTTGACATGAGAACGTGATGCAGAAGAAGGACAGAGAGAGGGCTTTTGTTGTAAAAGAACATCTGAGGGTGAGGACCCCGGTTTGATCTGCCTCTGCTGCCCCCAGGGTAGCTGTGGGTTACCCTGGTGAGCCTGCCGCGGTCTGCCTCAGTCTGCCTTTCCCCCCGGTCCCTCTCTGAGCTGCTTCTGCCTGTCGTCCTAAATAAACCAGCATCCGTGAGGTGACACGTAAGAGCCCTGCCTGTGTGCTGTGCAGAGAGTGGAACAAGTAACATGGCAGGGAGGCAGTGTGGGCATCTTACAGGGCAGCCCAGCAGCCTCCTCCAAGGCCCCCAAAAGAAAACATATGGGGGAGAGTGAGGGAGGAGGGCAGAAAAAAAGCTCCTCACAGCTACAGACAGAAAAGTAAAGCTTTGAATCAGAAAGTGTTTGCACATGAGTGTGTATAAAACACTGCAACATAATTCCAGATGGCAATTTTTTCCCCCCCGTCCACAGTGCTGCATGACTGTTAGCTTAAAACTGGGTGCAAATCATAGTTGGTGCTATTGTATACTTACCTGCAATTTAGTTCAAAAGCCCACTAGACTTCATCATACCAAAGAACACCTCACTTAACCCAAACATCATTTCTGTCTTTAAGTTGGCCATGAATAAAAGCATGTGCCACAATCAGACCTACCTCCAGCTGTGATTCTCAGGGTCCTGCATATATTTAAAGCATTATTTTAAGGCCATGTACACTCACATATGTGTTTACCTGGCTGATTAAACCTGTGTGAGGTACTGTCACCAAACTTCATCAACGATCAAACCTTTTTCACAACAGACATGGCCAGACAGGTATACCACTGCAGAAAGCGCACAGGTATAATTAATAACATAACCTATGGCTGCATCCCATTTAGTTTGACCACCTGCTGTTCTCCACAATGACTCCTAGAACATTTAAATGGAATGGAGCCATTGTTAATGTTATTGTTTCCACCTGTCCTTTTTCCTTCTATGACAAATCAGAATGTTTGCTGTGAGAAAGGTCTATAAGAAGGACAAATGTGTGCAACAGAACTAATAGGTGAGTGTAGGGCCTGTACTATAGCAGTATCATCTATTGTATATTGGCATCATATTTCTCTGTCTCCACTTTGGCTCACAATGGAAACTGTAGCCACTAACATCATTCAAAATATTATCAGTTGACCTCATCATAAAATGTGCAGAAGTGCTGCCCTCGCAAAAAAGTTCACATCACATCTTGGAATGCAGTGGAATATGAAGTCTGTGTAGTAACAACTGATAACCACAAGAGGGAAGCAAAACATCATCTCTTGGGCAAGGCAAAGCCCTGCTGTGTCTGAGATCTCTCTTCTGGTAAAACCTGCTTCAGACTGCACACTAAAGCGCTTAGTGTTTTCAGCTGTACACACTGAAACAAAGACTGTTCCTCAGAGATTCTTTGGTTAAAGTAGAACCATGATGGCACAAACAATCCTATAATGTGTTCAGCTGAAAACCTGATAAATCTGATATATAGAGATATAAATCTAAACATCTCATTGCAGAATCACTGGGGCCACCAGCGTGTAGAAGTTGCCTGATGCAGCACCACCAGCACCTACACAGAGCCATTCAGATGGCAGAGCCACTTACCCACAATGCTTCATGTTCTGTGGTTTGTCCATGCGAATGGCCAGTTTGATCTTGAGGTCACTGTCTGGGCAGCCTTTAGACACTGTCATCTTGTGGAGCTCAGACTGTTTGGGACTGTTGGGAGTCGGGTGGAGCACGACCTGAGAGTAATCATATAACAATAATGTATGTAAGCTAAACAATATATACAAACATTGTATTGCAGCATAAGTTCAACTGTTATGAGTTATATATACATGCTTTTATTCATTGGATACTAATCAAAATGGCCAACTGTCATGCATTACCCTCCCCAGCTCCTTGTCCTCCAGAGCCAGCACTCCTGTGCTCTCAGTGAACAGCTTCACCTTCACAGCAGGTAAAGGCTGGGTGGTGGTGAAGTCCCCCTGGGTACCCCAACTACACAGACACAGAGAGAGAGAGATACAATCAGGCACATAAGGACACACACACATAAGAAAAGCAAGCATCAACTTTAATATGATGATGTTGATGATGATGATGTTGTATCTGTGTTTTCAAATTTGCTTAAAAGTTTGCAAATGTGTGTCTGTGAAGATTCTCAGTCATCCGTGTCATGGTTATCCAAGGAGCGTTGAATCAAGGGCAACTGGACTTGGTTGTAGATACTTGAAGACATTTTGCCTCTCATCCAAGGGTCTTCTTCAGTTCTAACTGATTGGCTGGGAGTCCCAGGTATTTAACCTATGTGGGGTTGTTATCAAGGTCATTGATAGTTGGTTCGTTAGTGCTCCTGACTGTTTTAACGACAATCATTAGAGTCGTTTGTTTAAATGAACACTTTTTTCAGCTATAGTTCTACTGACAGATTAATTAACTTTGATTACGCATTAATTATTATATGCTTGGAAAACTGTGTTGACATATTAGCAACAGTCCCCCACACAACACAGTTTACCATCTTTGGACCCTCTGTCTCCAAAACTCTAATTTAAATATCCCCTCTAGATGTGTTTTATGACATATGACAATACTTTTCTTTGAATAATAATTTGTGTCGAACATTGTTTTTGGACAAAAAATTTAAATGACCTCAATAAAAACTTATAATCTGACATCAACTAATTCTCCCTCATTGAAAAATCCAGAATCTATGAATATGCAAATATTGTTCATTTCACTTAATTACATTGTTCATTCAGTTTAACTAATAGATGCAATATGTCTCCTAGTGTATTGCACTACAGGTTTCGAGTTTCCACATGACACTAGTGTAAATTGCATACTGGACCATGATTGGCTCCAAACTAGTTGTGATGTCACAAATCAAGGTCATAGGTACACATGTTAAACTGAGATTTAAGGTGAGCACAGAGAAACTTTCCTCCCTCAGCAGAGATGAATGTGAAAACAAACTCTGCACATACATCATTCTGCACAGTGAAGAGAACAATATCCAGCTGAAGGAACAAGAAGCAAAGCACATTTTTTGATGGACTTTAAGCCTCACAACAACAATTTGGGCGCTCTTCGTCATGTCACAAGAGAAAAAAAATGATTGTGTTTACCATTCAGAAGTAACCCTTGAAGAGGTGACAAGGTGTTTGACAAAGGTACATGATCTTTCTTTCTATCTGCTTATGTCTATTAGTTAGAACATTTCACTTCAACACATGCTGGACAACTAGCCAACAACCAAGAGTCTTGACAAAACTACTCTACTATATCCGTGGCAGATATATACAGTCAGAATAACTATAATGAGCAGTTTTCCTTTCACTCTCAGAGTAGCAGAGTCATCTTATGAATAACTCTTAAGCTCCATTGTAGTGTTACAAGTCTGCAGTTGAAGTAGTTAAAGGTACAGTCTGTAAGTTGTTTAACAGTTTTTTTAAAAATTACTGAGGGAATGTTTTTATATTTAACCAGAGCCTTTAAATACTGTACCCTGGTATTATATTGCTGTGTCATGGTATATTACAAGTCAAATGAATGGTTTCCAATGGATGCATGACGACAGATACTGTTTTGAGTATGTGTACATATGATTAACATCTAGATTTCTCCACCAGCAATGAAGGAACAATATAAGGATGTAGTTGGTAACAGCTAAAGATGACAACTAGGGATGTGCAGAAAGCCCAGTATTTATGTTTGTATCTATATTTATTGAGGCAGCAAAACTATTTATATTTGTATTTGTATTTGAATAAAAGTGGAGCTAGGTGTGAAAATCTTTTTTTTTTTATTACACTTTAAATTTTAGGATAGTAAAGTGTTAAAGTGTTTATGAATTAACTATCTCATGAAGGAGTTCACCACACCAGGTCTCAAACTCGAGTCTCTCAGATCATAGACAACTGTGCTGACCACTGAGCTAAAACCGAATGCATTGCAAATGTGCAGACAGACCTCTACTTATTTTGTACACCCATAACACAGAGACAGCACAGCATGTAATGTGTAGACAAGAACTTCAAAGGCGATTATTGTTTTGCACTTTTCATTTATTGCCTATTTTTTACAACCTTTTACAACAACTTTGTGGAAAGGAGAAGCTTTGCTTGTGTCAATAGCTCAGCTTTATCTCTGGAGAACACTCCCAACTCCCGGAGTGATGTCCAAATAAGGAAATGTGTGTCAGGTAGCAGGTGGATGTGACTCCCCTCGTTGAGACCTGCTGAAAGATGTAACAGCAGAGCAGAGGAGAGAGACTGCGATAGCGATGCAACCAACCTGTGTATTTGACATGTTTTTTTTTCTTCCCGTAAACAAATAATTTTTAAAATATTGCTATGAAATAAATGTTTGTTAAAGACCCACTATTTGTGCTTTGCCAAATAACGTATTTGTATTCAGGCACACCCCTAACCATAGTAGGATGTGACTGATTAAAGTTTTATGACAATTTACCTCTTCTGTATTTATGTCTCTATTCTTAACTTTTTGTATTTCTTTTACCAATCATACACTGGGCTTAACAGTAACTGTCTCCCCTGTTAATGCCTGATCTTTCTTCTTACTGAATGCCTTGCTCAAAAATGTAAACATCCATACATCTACCACCCCCCAAAACCAAATTCATCTTTCCTCCATGAGATTCACGATCCACTCACCTCACTCTGCTCCACGTCAACCAAAATTGTCATTGTTGGTCATATGAACATACATGTTGACATCTCACCCTGTCATTTTGCAGTGGCGGTCCTGAGTCTGATTGAGTGTCTTGGCCTGAAGCTTTCAGTCAGGTTTTCGTTCAGCACACAGCACTGAAACATGAAACACTCTGCACAGGGTTGTGAATGACTTGCTGATGGCAGCTAGTGCAGGGTCCCCTTCCTTCTTGATTTTCCTTGACCTGAGTGTGGCATTTGACACTTTCGATCACACTATCCTCTTAGAGCACCTCCTCACCACCATTGGGCTGACTCTGCACTTAAGTGATTTCTGTCTCACTGGCAGAACGCAGGTCTACATCGCTCCCTGTCACCTGTGGTGTTCCGCAAGGATCGGGTCTTGGCCTCATCTTGTTTACCCTTTGGTCATGTCATCAACAGACATGAGATTTTTCATGCTGATGATACCCAACTGTATTTCAAAACTGGCCCAAGCCCATCTGCAGTGTGATGGCCCTTGTGGTGTCATCTGGGAAATTGTATTTGTTTCTAATCTGTGTCTCTCCCCTGCAGGTGACTAATTGCAGTAATGCAGCCATGTCACACCTCTGCACCTGTCTTCAGGAGATAAAGGACTGGATGAGCTCAAATTTCCTCTAGTAAAACAGCAGCAAAACGGAAGCTCTCCTTATTGGCACTCCACACCAGATTCAGTCATCCCTCATACCTCATCTCACTTTTGATGGCCAGGACATCCCTCTTTCTACCTTTCTTCCTCAGTCACTAATCTGGGTGTTAGGTTTGACCTTCAGCTGACCCTAGATGACCATATAAGACATCTATGCAAAACCTATTTCTACCATCTCAAAACATCTCTAAACTCTGCCCCTCTCTAACCTCCTCTCTCCTGTCAGATGCAGAGAAACTTGTCCATGCCATACCAAGACTGGATTACTGCAATACACTCTTCACGGGGATCCCTGGCAGGAGCATCCAGAAGCTCCAGTACATTCAGAACAGCGTTGCAAGGATCCTGATGAGAGTGTGAAAATAACACATATAACACCAATTCTGTTTCCATGGCACTGGCTCCCTGCCTCCTTCAGGATTGACTAAAAACTCCTTCTACTCACATACAAATCCATCAACGGACACGCGCCTCCCTACCTACAGGAACTGATCATACCTTAAACCTCCACCCACACCCTTCGATCTGCCAGCACCTTACTCCTCTAGGCCCCCAGTACTAAGCTCTGCGCCATGGGGGATCGAGCCTTCTGCTCTCCTGCACCACGCTTGTGGAACAGCCTTCCTAACCATCTGAAGGCAGCACAGACTATAGTCGCTTTTAAAAAAGGCATAAAAACCTTTTTATTCAGGAAGCCTTTTTCATCTTAACTCAAGTTATTTTCTTTATATGTTTTTAACATGGTAGTACTTTGAGATTCACTGCAAATGAAAAGTGCAGTACAAACTAAATGCATAATTATTATTATTATTATTATTATTATTATTATTATTATTATTATTATTAAATTTGTTTTTTTCATGTCTTGTGCTGATTTATAATTGTGTAATGCATTATGTAATTGTATTACATTGCATAGTTGTGGGTTATACACCAAAACAATGAGCTGAAAGACACAAATGTTTCATAGGGCTGAGGAGAACTGCATAGTTTGTAATATTTCTCTGTGGGTTTGTCACGTAAGTGCCCCTTTTACATTGGATCCATTGTTAATATAGATATATTGATTAGTGCAGCTTTAAAGGAGACATACCGTGCTTTTTGTGATCTTGTGTCATTTACATACTGTTATAATGTCGGATGTCTATGTTTAACATGGTCAAAGTTCCAAAACTTGAGATGAACGAATGTAAAAATTGATTTGGATTTGGGATCACACATGTACGAATGCATTTGAGAAGTTGCCATTTCCTGTAAAGAAGGAGAATAAGAAGTGAAATCATACTACTATAGTTTGTGATGTAGCCTCCAGAGCTGGTGGAAGTCTGCCAAGAGGCACCTTCCTGAAGCTGGCCGATCAGAACAGAGACGGAACAGAACAGAAACAGTCTCAATATGATGCTCCCATCTAACAGACGTGTGGAACCCCCAGTCAATTTGTCCAGTAAAAATTGTTGACAAAAAGAGAGAAAGGCAGTGAGAGCAAAAGTCACCAAAAGTGGCAGGTGGATTGCAAATTCCACCCACTACTCAGGCCCATAAAGTGACACTCATTGACCTCAAGATGGTGCTGTTACTATCAAGTTTACGTTTTCAATTTGCAATTATCTTAAAAATGGCTTGACTTGACTCTAAGCCAAGCTGTTTTCTCTCAATTTATCTGCATCTTCGCTCCGATGGTCTTCTGCTCTAAAAATGTCAACTTTTGAGATTTTTCTCAAGTCTCTCAAAAACCTATTTTCAAGAACCCTTCAGAGACCATTGGGCCAATCATCCCGAAACTTTGTCAGTAACAGGACATCCGTTTTGAAATTATACACTTTTAGACGTGTCTTTAAGTTCAATTTTACATAAACACTCATAAATCAAAATTGGCTTAAGCTATTGTAACCAAACTTGGTGCACATGTTCGGATACTAGGTCTGAGCTTCGCTAATGCAGTCCTGGGATATTCTGCCACTAGGGGCGCCACAAACATGAAAAGTTTATATCGCAGATTCACATGGATTCGTACGAAATTCACTTCGCACGATCCAGGGTGATGACTCAGTCGATGCATAAAATTTGGTGATGAATGATTAAAGTGGGCGTGGCTTATTATCACAAATCTAAATTTCTAGACATTTCACATTCCAAACTTCAAAATATCAAAATAAATCACCCATACATCCTACAGAGCTGATTTTTTCCAGCACATCCACTGAATTGTGACAAAAGTTTGCCTCACTGCAACCTATGGTCAATTTAGAAGTTGCTCTATATTTTTCAAAATATGCAAAATCAATTAACATCTACACCGATCAGCCAAAACATTAAGACCACTGACAGGCAAAGTGAATAACATTGATTATCTCATTAAAATGGCACCGGTTAAGGGGTGGGGTATATTAGGCAGCAAGTGAACAGTCAGTTGTTGAAGTTGATGTGTTGGAAGCAGGAAAAATGGGCAAGCGTATCTGAGCGACTTTGACAATGGCCAAATTGTGATGGCTAGATGACTGGGTCAGAGCATCTCCAAGATGGCAGGTCTTGTAGGGTCTTCCCAGTATGCAGTGGTCAGTACCTACCAAAAGTAGTGCAAGGAAGGACAACCAGTGAACCTGCGACAGGGTCATGGGCACCCAGGACTCATTGATGCATGTGGGAAGCGAAGGCTAGCCCATCTAATCTGATCCCTCAGAAGAGCTACTATAGCACAAATTGCTGAAAAATGTAATGCTGACTATTATAGACAGGTGTCAGAACATACAGTGCATCACAGCTTACTGTAATTTGTACTCTAAACACAACATTTCATCCACTTTTTGAACATAATTCACCAAAATATTTGACAATATACCAGAGAAAGGCAGGTTGATGTGTGATTTTTTTCAGAGTTGTATCCCCAACAGTTAAATTGTTGTTGTTAAAGTTTTGTGAAATCCCTCTCTCTGCCTTGTGCTCAGGAGCTGGTGGCCGGGTTGGAGAGGGCATCAGGAACTACCTGCACCTGGGTAGTTGTGGCTTCCTTGTTAACCTCTTTCTTTTGTCCTCCTCCCAGGCCTCCACCAGCCAGATGGGTTAAGGTTTAGTGTTTTGTTTGCACACATCAAATATGCTTCATTCATACAAGTTATTCACTCTCATTGACTTCAATGCAGTGCTTTACTGTATGCAGAACTAAGTTAATATTTACTGTCAGCTTACAACTGTGACGTCAACACTTTGAATCCAGCCTGGCACCAAGCAAACTTTCTTTGTTGATCACAATCATGTGATTTGTCTTTCAGCTATTTATCTTTAAATCTGTAATCATGGTGAATATTTGAACTTCAGCTGCAGTCCCATAGACTTCCCTTGTATTCAACTTTGAGATCGTGAAAACAAAAGACAGCTTGTTCAACAGAAGAGCCAGTAGTCCAGGGGTTAAGCTGCTGAATATGATACAAAGGTCCAGGGTTTGAATCCCTGGGTGGGTGAGTCCTACTTGGCAACTATGTAGCAAGTGATGCATGAGATATGTTTTCAAGTGCTTATTGAGGTCATATTAAATCGAACGTTGTCTCTCGTGACCCCATGAAAATGTATTTTTATTTTTTTTCTGCTGTGTTTGTGTGGCAAAAACTGTAAATACCAAAAATTGGCAGGTTGGGCTGCAAATTCCACCTGCTACTCAGGCACATATAATGACAGTCATTGACCTCAAGGTGACACTGTAATAATCAAGTTTACGTTTTCACAATTATTTTGAAAAAATGGCTTGGCCTAGAGTCAAAATGCTTTCATCATTTTAATCTCTCCAGTCATCTGCATCTGGTCTTCTGCTCTAAATGTCAAATTTTTCAATTCTTCCCAATTTGTTGTTGCCGCTTGCAGCTATATTATATATTATGTTAGACATGCAGCCACTAGGCCTTTTCATGTGCTACTCCTGCATGTTTCCTTGTTATTTGCTGTGATGCTGATTTGAGGCCTGTGGTTGTGCAGAGTAATGATGTTTCCACCGGAGAAATCCATTTAGCATCCCACACACACCTCAGATGTTACTCACATCCTCTCTTTAACAGAGGACACAGACTCACAGAAAAAAATGGATGATCAAGACAGAGTAAGATAAATATTGTAGATCGAAAAAGCTGTCAGGCAAGAGAACTATAAAAGGCTTTATAGTTGTATTTCATCTGTTAACCCAGTCTGGCATCCGGAGGTCCACTGAGGAAATTTCTGAGCACAAACAGTGTCTGAATCGTTGACTGTACAAAATATAAATGCAGCGCCTGTGACATCACCCACGGGTGTCTATCATACTTATGTCCATCAGGCCAAGCAGAGCTGAAGTCTGTAGAGGACATGGCTGTGATCATTTACACTCTTTATTTTGTTATCCCATCATAACAGCTTTGTTTTCTCATGTGATTGTGAGATAATTCACAACCGATCTCTACAAAGAAGCCTTTGTTACCTCATAAGTGATATAACCCAAACTTTCCTCTGTTGAACATTAGATCAAATCACAATATGTCTTTTCCTGATCATTAGATTCTAATGTGGTAATCATTTGTAATTAGCAGACATAAGGCAGTCCCTGCCAATTATGTTGCCACATCTGACATGAGCAGATAACAGTGTATTGTAACTGTTACTGTTGGAACAAAATGTCCCTGTAATGTTCCTACAGGGACTAATAATAACAGATTAACACTTTACAGCAACCAGTGGTGAATTAGACAAAGTCTCTGCAATATTCCTGTAATGTTCCTATAGGGATCAATAATGTGCCTGAGTTAATCAACAGTTCATATAGTGCAGAGACCTTACATTAGACAAACAGTATTCTCCAGCATACAGAGAAAAAAGTGAAACCAGAACTTCCAGGTTCTGATCCAGAAGCAGGAAAACTTCATTTAAAATCAAATTAATATTTCTAATAATGCTAAACTAAAAATCCAACATTGGAACTTGACCTTACTTAACAGTATGCTATGGTGTTTACGCCATATGTTTAGATAAGGAGGGTGATTTGGAAAAGAAGTGATCTAATATCGTTCTTTATTCAATACATCTGTTTTCTGCTGCCTCCAATGCAGTCCATCTATAATAACAGCAGAACAGAGAGGACTGAACGCTGTGGAAGTGTTTAGACAGCAGAGATTACAGCTAAAGTTGGAAAACTGACTTCAGAAGAGAGTGCTTGTGAATATTATGGATATGGATGAAACCAAGTTACCATGACTGAAAGTAGCTGAGCTGCTGTGCTGGTAAATTGTCATGGGAGCTGTAGTTTATTGTATGCAATTTCTGTAAAGCAATTTCTGTAGTGGAGCTAATTTGTAATAGAAAACAGAAAGTAAACCCAGGAACACGCCTCATTTTTTCAAGACGATGAAAGAAATGCTAAATGAGAGATTAGACTTGAGTTACAGAAGCTAGTGGAACAGAGGCTAGACAGTTTTGGTCAAGACAAGACTGTCTAGGTTGTATCAGAATCACAAAATATCACATAATATGTATGTTAATTGGGAGAAACCTGGTGTTTCTCAGGAAGTGTAAGTGATGAGACAATGAATGAGTGGCTACCATGGAAACGAGATGGGACCTGTGATGTTACATCTGAGACGGAAGCATTGTCAGTTTTATTGGTACTGCTGCTTAATTATAGAAATGATTGTGTAAATGATGAAGACGCAAACTACTGTTACCTCAGTCAGTCATGAAATTACATGTTAACCCCCGCTAGTCAAGACACTGCTGGGAACATATCTTACTAAGAATATCAGAGATTTTCATCTCTGAAGTTACACTCTCTATTCTCAAGGCATTGTGTCCACCAAAAAAGTGTGATGAGAGTCACCAAGGCTTTGTTTTGCTGTGTGTGTGTGTGTGTGTGTACTGAACATACGTGGGTTTTGATGCCTCTGCCTGGTCCGTCTGCAGCTTGTGTCCTCCCTCCACCTCCATAGTGCAGTAAACAATCCTGTTTGGAGCCAACGACTTCAGACCATGGACCTCCATGATCACCACCTGCAACGCACACAGAGAGACATATTTTAAACACAATGAGAAACAAAATAATTGGACATTTATACAGCCCAAAATTACAAGTTTAAACCACAACTTAGAAAAAAGAAGACAATAAAGCTAATATTGCCTCTTCCATTTTGTATGTCAAGAAGGTGATCAAACAATAGGTGCAGTTATTGTCAACTATATCTATATATTTATGCTGTCGCACAACTGCATGAGTGTTAGTAACATTTGAGTGTCAGTGCCAAGGAATTGTTGTTAGCTGGGGTTGGCAGGAGGCATTTATGAACTTCAATCAAATCACTATTTTAAACTTGTGCAGTTGTCTAACCGTATAAACATAAAACAACATTTTCATGTCAACATCTGTATTATGTGGCTGGCTGCCCCAAAACACTAAATAAGGCATCAAGGAGTGTTGCAAGGGACGGTTTGGATGTTTACCCTGTAGACCAGGCATTTAGTATTTACCTGCTCAACCACACTATTCACCAGATGGTGGCAGTATCACACAATTGTGTTGTTTGCCAAATGAAACAGGATGAATAGGATGAAGAAGAAGAATTGAACCACTTTTCTGTTGTTGCTGTCGTTTCCTTTTTTGAAATTTCAGTGTGAACAACAAGCTTTTAAAAATAAATCTAGAAACTGTGAGGACAGAACCCTGCTTGACAAGAAATGTGGTTTGAATTCATGATCATGTACATGGTCCATGGTTACCTTTGTTGTACAGTTGACAGTTTAACCTCTAAAGCCTCAACTGACAACATTACAACAACATTGCAGGGGAAGGTGGGCAGTGTTGCTCTGTAATTTCACTCATCATTCTGGACAGCTTTGTTCTGGATATTCTACAGAACAAAGACCAAAGCCTCCTCAGGGTGGTGCAGGAGAGTTGAATGTGAGGCAAAGATACTGCATGAGGTAAATCTGAGTCAAAAATCATTCTCCTCTGAGTCATAACACATACATTAAATCTTGTCCAAATGTTTCCATCAATTCAATTAGCTTGGATTAGATACATTTTCACACTAAAGTTAAATTTTACGCTGAACTGATAAAAAAAGAAGTAGAAGGACAAACAGATTCACTGAAATAAACTAAAATACAGGAATGTAACTCTGGATGGGATTTAAATTACAAGAGGAAGAGCTTGTTCACTGAAAAACAGTGGGTCATTTGGACTGTAATTATTACTGTGGTGGGGGGGGGAAATATTTCCTGCTTATGCACTCCAGATGGGATTGAAATCACTGACCATGGCAGGTAATGTTAAAGTCACCGCACTTCCCCTAGAGAAATAAATCCAGTCCCAATGGGGCTTTACTCATTTAGTCAACAGGACGCCCCATGAGCAACTATAAAGCTTGATTCTGGCCTCTGAGACTTGGGGGGGGGGGGGCAGTAGAAGCAATCTGACAACAATTTCACAAGAGTCAGCATGTTTCTTCAGTTTGAAAACTAAGAGCACAGAAAGCTATACATCCAGCATGTGTGTAATCACAGGGCAGTTGCAGAGAGCAGAGCAAGGACAGACTGTTCGATGTTATCAATGTTGTGAGAGTAAGGTTGCACTTCAAACTGACCACACATAAAGTTAAGTTTCTGTTTTGCATTCACATTTGTAAATCTCCATCTGCTCACTTACAAATCTTGCAGATTTAAAGCTTGTTCTGTGCTCTCATAGTTTAGTCATTAATAAGGTTCCAGGTTCCACTGAGCCTTGCCAGACTACAACCAGATAAGCACAAATTGTGGACAGGTGCTGCCAGGCTAAAGAAAACATGCATTGTTCGAAAGATCACCTCACTCACATTGGATTTTTTTTATATAACTTGATGCTACAGACAGGGAGGCAGTAAAATAACCATGGTGCCTCTGGACTGTTATGCTTCATAGATCCTTGTAGAGGAACAACACCCACAGATGCTGGACAGATAATTTCTCATCCGAGCGGCAAGAAGTCTTTTTTTTTTTGTTTGTTTGTTTTCAACATAGAAGTAGATATGCTTGTCAACCAATTAAGGTGAGGTTAAAAAAAAATCAGTCAGTAGAAAGTCTCATTAGCATCTCCAGACGCTAATCGCGAGAAACCATGGTTCATGAGGAAAACTGCGATTTGGATTAATTTGAAAGTAGCTGGGTTGTTTTAAATCAGAAAAAGATATTTATTTGCCAGTTTACTCCAACAGAGACATGTCTCTGCTTTCCTGGACCACCCTGGTAGTCAGTGTCTTGCTTAAGAGCATCTATTGCATGATACCACACTGTGGGCCCTATTTTAAGCACGCAAGTGCAAAGACAAGTGCAAGTAGTAGGTCTTAGGCGCATGGACTGTGTCAGCGTCTGCATGTGCACCTGCTATTTTGGTTCATGTATGTGCAGCAGTGCAACGTGCAAAAGGACTGAGCAAAGGTGAATATAGATCAGTGGGTGTGGTGATTATTAAATACTCTCTGAGCCAGTCACATCACTGCTCTCATAGCTCTGAAACAACTGTGCCAATCACAGTTAAGCATGATCACATCACCTCAGCCAATGGAAAGCTTTTCTTCAGGAAATGTCTGGACGGTTCAGAGCACCACAACATGAAGAACACACACCACCACACATCTAGAGCCAAAGACAGATGGAATATTTTTTATATATAGTTACTACAACAACAGTAGAAATAAAAATAAAGAAATTGATTTGATGAAGCCGTTTATATGATTATATTGGACCGACTCACCTCATTTTCAGCAATAATTCTAATGTATCTCACTTCATACACAGTCACATAGTTTAGTAATTAATGTTACACAACAGCGTTTACACCGTGATGTCTTCCAAGGATAAAATGAGACACACTTTTGCTAAAAAGAAATTTGGAAAAGAGGCTGATGAGCTCTGCTATTCCAACGTCTCCTTCATACAAAAACAGAATATTGAGTTTTAACCGACTAGTCTGATGTGTGTAGAGGTGTGTGTGGTTATACAGTATCAGCCTGGTGACATCAGGTGATTTACAATGAACAGCCGTGCGTAACAGCACTGTGCTCTGGCGCAGCACTTCTCAGAGGCTGCAGATTTATCAACATATCAGTCCTGCTGCCTTCAGATGCCGCATGGATTTAATGAACTGAAGAAGTTTTTCATACAGTATAAAGCAGCTGTGGACAGCAGATAATTTACTGACTTCTCTGCTTTAACCACATTAAATGTTTTTTTTTTCCGTTTTTCTTTTTTTGGTTGGTAAGTGTTTAACTGAAATAAATGATTTCTATTTCAAGCATTAATCTGTTGTTGCAGCACATCTGCAGCAAGTATTTAATTTGCTCTTGATAAAATCGCCAAAGCAGCAGTAGATTGATGTTGCACCAGAAACAGATGTGGTTCTGAGACATCTGTTTTCAACATCTAGAACCAAAATTCAACTGTCTTTGCGCCTCCCACCTGTCTACGCGTCTCCTCCCACCTGTGCACTGTGTGCTCTGCACTGGTCACCTACATACCACACAGACGAGCAAAGCAAATTTCAAGGTCAGGAAAATACCAAACAGTTGGAACGCTGCTTACGCTGGTTGTTGCACCTTCATGAAAATAGGGCCCTGTGTGTAGAAATGTGCTACACACAACACAAAACAAAGTAGATACAATAGAAATGTGTTATGTCTATCACCAGTTGTTCTGCAGAATGCTACATGATGAATGAGTACGTGCATACTGTACATGGATGGGTAAAAGAAATAGGAGCTCATTTTATAACTGACATCAATATATGTCTCATTTCTGGATTAGATGGAGCTACATACAGTATGATTTAATCTATTTTTGATTGCATGTGGAATTTAAGCAAATTATATTTTTGTATATGTTACACTGTATTCAGATACTTATATAAATGAAATATTGTCATAGTTCTCTATTTTTTTCAGGTGACAGCAGCTGTCCCTGCAGGTCTTCACTGGGTACAGAAACACTGCATATGTATTCCCCAGTGGCACAAAATAGGCTAACTAAATTGTTTAGTGTATTATTCTTTTTCATCTTTCATCTTAGGGAAAGTGGTATAAATAACTCTAAAGCAAGACATGGCAATGGGCAGCCCCACCAGTCAATCAGATGCAACCTGAGTCGAATGCTTAGGTTTCTGGAAAAAGAAATAAAAGCACTCCTATTTTCTAATATTAATTTTTCTATCCAACCATAGATATAAAATTTAATTCAATTTAATTCCAATTTTTTTATTTTCAATAATTGTTTTTTTTTAATATGGAAAATTTAATTGATAAGCATTACACCCCTGACCTTTTTTCTCCAACAACACCATCAGGTCTGAATTCTACTGAACAACTCTTTGGACCATGACAAGATATCTTGAAAAAAAATGTCTAGAATTGCATAAAATGTGTCGTGTATATGTATGGTTCCCAGGGGATGAATCCTACCCCTATGATTTTCTTCTATGGCCAGTGTGTTTCTTAGTCTAAGTCATCAAACACTACAGCATTAAATGTATCAACAGTTAATACAAAGATGTACAGAGTGCAGTCGTTTCTTATTATGGACCAAAACCGTGAAACAGCCATATGCACCATGCAACATCTTAAAGGACCAGTGTGTAGGTTTTAGTGTCATCGAGTGTGTTACATTTTGTCTTAATGTCTTTATGTTTTATGTAAAGCCCTTTAAATTGCTGGTGCAAAACAAATAAACTTGCCTTGCCTTAAAAGCTTAAAAGAGAGGCATGACAGTATAATGCATCTTATGGACACAGGGAATTCATATGTACAAAATTAGTCAAAGAATACATATAATTATGTTGAAAAAATACAAAAATATATAATTTTCATGCATAATACAGTTATTATAGACGTTTATTTTTACACCCCATAATATGCATAGGAGGGCCATGCCTACTGTCTTCCTGGAGCCTGTGTGTCAGACATCCTAGAACAGCTACCCAAAGCACTACAACACCACCCGGATGATCATTGAGTATGTTGGGTCAAATGACACCAGGAAACAGCAGTCTGAGATGTTAAAGGAAGATTTCAGACATCTCCTGGCTACACCCCTGTCCACTGGTAAAAGGATCCTGATTTCTGGTCAAATTCCAACTCTTGCACTTGGCTACAGCCGCTCCGCTGGGCTCTCCACAACTGGCTCAAGGCAGAGTGCACAACCCTTGGAATCCATTTCATTGACAATTTCAGCCTCTTCTGGAACCATAGTCAATACTATAAGAGAGATGAGGTGCTTTTCATTATGCTAATTCTATGCTTCCTCACGTCCTCTCTCCTCTGTGACCCAGACCCTGGTCAGCTGATCTGACAGGACAGTAAACAGTCAGTTTCAGTGCGACTCAGCTCCTTCAGGAAAATATGACGCAGCACAGCTGTGTGTCTCCTATAAAATCATCCTGAGCCTGAAAAGCACATCAGATTTTCACAAACTAAATAAGCAACATTTTATTTAAACATATTCTGCAGGCCACAGTTGTTTCTATTGTTCCTTAATGTCGGTTCTGTTCTTTCAGTAACAGATTTAAACTGTCTATTTGTGTCTCATTCTGTGACAGCCAGACGCTGCTATGGATCTATAATCAAATGATAAAACATTGGAGCAGTTATCAGGTGTTTTCCTTCCAGCTATTACAATGCAGAAATGATTAAGTAACAGTGTAAAGTGTTGATTAATTGTACATGAATTTTGAATGCAAACTTTCGAGTTTAAACTGTTACTTAGTAATTTCTATTTTTGACTTATTCATGTTTAACATTTAGGGAGAAGTGCGTCATGACTACTTGTCATCTCCTCAAAATGACGCTGGAGTGAGCGAGGACGTCCCATTTGTTAATTAAATTCCTCCGTCCTCACATCTCTTCCTCGCATCTTTCTCTCTCATCCTCGCTGGGAGGAGCTAAGGCGCAAGAAAGAGACACAAATGAGGGAAGTGAGGAGACATGTTAGTGTAATGAAAATCACCCATGGACTCCATCCCAACTACACTGGTGCACACTTTCTCTGTGCAAACATGGACTTTGCCATCCTACACACTGTCCCAGTTGACTGAGAAAGTCCATGCCCCCACAAAGTAATCATATCATCTATGCCAATAGAACAAAGTCAGTTAAATCAGTTACCTTGTGTGGTTACTACAGTCTGTCACTGTCACTACAAGGGGCCTGGACTACTAAACAAATACTCCCTATACTCCCAGTCGGGCTGTTTGTTTTCATTCTAATTTCATCCCAGTTAACATTTATAACAGGCAACATGTGAGATCCACTAACCATCAGTTAAACTTTACTACTCATGGTATAACTGCAAGTAATCTGAACTCCATCCCATTAAATGTTTCATGTCATGCACTAAGAAAGACTGGATGGGAAAAAATGCATATAGCACTTCTCAGTGTTCGATCACTAAACAATAAGCATTTTTTGTTAATAACAAACTCATATCTGAGAATAATTCTATATTTGCTGACGCCCTAAACTGTAAAAATATCCCTATTGGTGATTTTTGCTCCTTTGAACATCATGCTATACTGTTAAAATCCCAACCCCCTGTACTTGTTATAACAATATATAGACCCCCCAAACAGTGCCCTATCTTTTTAGATCACTTCTCCAAAATGTTGTCTATTGTCAGTACCAATTATGACAACATTATGGTCATAGGTGATTTTAATCTACATGTGGATAATGCAGCAGACTCCAAAGCCGCTGAGTTCCTAAATGTGTAGAGCTCTATGAATTTTATTAAACATGTATGGACCGACTCACAACCGCAGTCACATGTTGGATCTAATTATCACTCATGGTCTAACGCCTGAGAACCACACGCATCACACGGAGAAAATAGGCGAAACCTCGAATCTCTAGATGACGCAACGCAGCAGCCTCGGGCTGTGTGGCTGCTCTAACCTGTTAACATGGGCGCCGAAATGAAAAGCAAGAGGTTGTCCCAGTGTGTCCCAGGCGTAAGGATTGATGTATCGTCTGTAATTGACTTGTCAATCTCGGACCACTACTGTATTTTACTCTCTGCATTGCTATCATCTTCTAGTTTTGTTACCAAGCAGGTTGTTAGGAAACACTATCTTTTATCACCTTAGAAATATTGCTAAAGTGCAACCACTTCTCTCTCAGGCAGATACTGAGAGACTTATGCATGCTTTTATCACTAGCAGGCTTGATAACTGCAATGCTCTCCTTTCTAGTCTACCTAGGAAAGTTATAAATAAGCTACAGATCATTGAGATGCAGCAGCATGTGTATTGACCAATACCAGAAGGAGAACACACATCTCACCTTTCCTAAAGTCTCTTCATTGGTTACCTGTCAGTTTTAGAATAGATTTCCAGGTCCTTTTATTGGTGTTCAAATCACTCAGTGGACTAGCGCCTGAATACTTGTCAGATATGCTTTTAATGTATGCTCCCTCTAGATCACAAAGATGACAAAGAACTATAGGGAGGCGGCATTTAGTGTCTATGGTCCTCACCTCTGGAACAGCCTGCCAGAGGAGCTAAGGGAATCACAATCTGTAAACACCTTTAAAAGAAATCTTAAAACATACCTTTTTCGCTTAGCATTCTCTTAATCTATTTTATTATAATCTAACCACTTCTACTGTGCACTACACTGGTCTCTCTGTTCTACCATGACTCTTGTTTTATCATTTTGTTATATTACCTTTTAATTTCACTGTATTGTTGTATTTTCATTATGTTGTTGAATTTTCATTGTATTGTTAAGTACCTTGTATTGCAATTTTGAGGTGCTATATAAACAAAGTTTGGTTTGGTTTAAAGATTTCCAACAGAAAGCCTGTGGGCATAGAGGTTAAAAGGATATGTCAGCCTTTGTTGCTTTGATTTTGACCATTCTTTTCCTGTCAACATTATGGAAGTGCAGTACTAAATCACTGGAGTACCTTTTGTGCTTTTATTCAAATGTACATCATGTTCATCATGTTTGGATGGTGTATATCTCGATGTCCCAGAAGTAATCATTCAAGTGCCATTATGTAATTCACTGTTGCCAAAAGGTCAGACTATGGAAAAAAGTCTGCCATAAGTGACTTTAGAATGATGGATGTGCATACTTAACCACATCCATCATTCTAAAGTGCTCTTATTTCATATTCAAGTTATTATGGTACATTTGTTTAGTCTGTCTATTGCTGTGTCTAACCTCTCTGATGCCACTTCCAGGATGTCAATAAATATCAAAATCTAACAGGCAGATTGCCATAATCTTCACATGACACATTAATGCTTGCCAGAGGATGAAGCATTTCCATTTTGGACAGTGTAGCACCAACCTTAGGCCAAACTGTCACTACCTCACAAAAGATATCACACAATCTAAAAGGGAGATTCCCATCAAATATCTTCTTCTTCTTCTGGCCTTACACTTTTTAATATATACCAGTAAAATTACCATGCTAACTTGTGCTGATAATAAATCTTCAAAATTCAGTGGCACTCCTTGATCAGTCTCCACCAACCTCCAAGGTAAAGGACAGCACCACGTCAGATTTGGACAGGGTGTTCTCATCCTCCTGGCCCATGTCCATGATGGAGGTGTTGTGGCCTCGTTTCAGCTTCTGCAGCTTGAACTCTCCTCCCTTGGACACTGGCATGCTCTCCAAGTTGGCCATCAGCAGGTTGACAGAAGATCGCAGCTCCTCGATGTACATGGCCTCCATCTCTCTTGAGGCAAACCTGGGGAACCTTCCACCCAGCTAATAGAAACAGGAGGACAACACATTGATTAATGAGCATGATGTCCAAAATGACTTCATAAGAAAAAAAGTAGTATTGTTCTTATTGTTCTAGTCTTACTGTGTTTACTTATTTTAATCCTTAATCCTTAATCCTTAATTATTATTATTACTATTATCAACCCAAATCTATGGAATCCAAGAATGGCTGTGCTTGCAATTATATTTTTTTAATGCTTTTATAGAGAGATGAGGTAATCAACCCGATATCATGAGAAAACAAATGTTTATCAAAGATCAGGAGTGCCATGACACCATGCACAGACGGCGTCTTGACAACTGTAGATCAAGGAGTACCCATTATTATTAACAGCATCTTTATTAATGACATATGTGTCACTGCCAAATGGCAGGTTGATTAACTCCTGGTCATAATATGATGGGATGTTTCATGTAGCCAAAGAGAAGTTCCAAACAATACCTTCCAAGCATTTTCATTTTATTAGACTTAATGGGAGAAAGGAAAGTGGGGTGGAGAGA
Source organism: Thunnus thynnus (assembly GCF_963924715.1). Taxonomy (NCBI): domain Eukaryota; kingdom Metazoa; phylum Chordata; class Actinopteri; order Scombriformes; family Scombridae; genus Thunnus; species Thunnus thynnus. The sequence goes on along the minus strand of NC_089520.1, from coordinate 35,451,406 downwards.
GGAAATAAGAACCAACATATGACAGATTTGAACCCATGTCCTTAAGAGCCACCTGAAGACTTCTTGATCTAAATAGTTGAGCTATCCATGTGAGGGAGACATGGAGAGGAAAAGACAGGAATGAACAAATGAGAATGAGCTCCACCCATGATAAATTATCTTGTTATCTCAAGAAATTGGCCTTTTGTTTTCTAAAGATAATGACATAAATTAACTTGTGATCTTGATACAACAGCATTAAAAAAATAATAATTGCAAGCATGGCTGTTCATGACAACTCAATATTCCCTCAAGTATTCATTTACTGTATATAATCAAAGTTAGATATTTTCGGGGCAACTGAAGTGAATATCAAATATTAACAAAGCAGTTAATGTGGAAAGATAAGAAGATTTATCACATCATAGCCCATGGCCATCAACCCATCCATCCATCCATTCATCTGTTCTTTCATTCATTCATACATACATCCATCCATCCATCCATCTGTTCCTTCATCCATCCATCATCATACATCTGTTGCTTCACACATACATCCATTACTGTGTTCCTTCACCCATTCATCCATCATCCATCTGCTCCTTCATCCATCCATCCATCCATCCATCTGTTCTTTCATCCCTCCATCCATCTGTCCATCCATCCATCTGTTGCTTCATCCATCCATCATCATACATCTGTTCCTTCACACATACAACCATTACTGTGTTCCTTCACCCATTCATCCATCATCCATCTGCTCCTTCATCCATCCATCCATCCATCCATCTGTTCTTTCATCCCTCCATCCATCTGTCCATCCATCCATCTGTTGCTTCATCCATCCATCTATCATACATCTGTTCCTTCATACATACATCCATTAATGTGGTCCTTCACATAGTCATCCATCCATCATCCATCTGCTCCTTCATCCCTCGATCCATCTGTCCATCCTTCCATCTGTTCTTTCATCCATCCATCCATCCCTCCATCCACCCATTCATTCCTCCACCTTTCTATCCAACCACTTGTATATCCATCTATCCCTCCATCTCTCCATGCGTCCATCCTTTGTCTCTTACCCTGGTGATCTGGTCAGCCATTTGAAGTCGTCCGTCCAGCTCTCTTCTGATCTGGGCTGCCTGTTCATCAGGGTTGTCCAGCTGAGGAAAGACACACACACACACACACACACACACACACACACACACACTGAATTTTACTGATGAAATCACTACAATATATAATGTGTAATTATAATGATGAAGAAGAATGAATGAATAATGAAAAATAATGAAGAATGGAAATAGTAAACACTAGTTACCATACAGGTAAAGTTTAAAACTAAATTAATTACAGATGTAAAGTTGCAGTACTGAACAGCCATTTCTCTTAAGAAGTATATCATGACACAGTGCTAGAGTACCGGAACTTCTGACCTTTGCCCATGAGTATCTGCACTTCTTACTGCATACTGCTACCTACTGATTCCCACCATTATGCACAAGTCTCTGACTAAAACTTAATCAAACCAAAATATAGACTGATGCAAACTTCATCATCCATCATTCAGCTGCTGCTGTGACTGTCCCTGTTGCTAACTTCAGTTGCTCACTGCAAAAAGAGATTTCACATGGAATGTACAGTAGTCATGCCGTTATACTGTATTTTATCTAAAATAAAAGCCACACGCTGGACAGCTTCTCATTCAGGGTGCTCCAGTTCTTTATACAAGAATTTTGCATTAGCTAAATATGTTTTGAGGGAAATGTAATGCTGCCTAGATAACATTTTTTGGAGGATGACATGCAAAGAAGCATTTTTTTTTTTTTTTACTAATCTCAGAGTCTCACCTAACTGGAACCTACCACCTGCTCTGGTAAGCGCAGGGTGAGATGGAAAGATAAAGCGCTTAAGCAAACAAGCAAGCAAAGTTTATTTATATAGCACCTTTCACAGACACCAGTCACAAAGTGCGAAAAGAAAAGAAAAGAAAAGAAAAGAAAAGAAAAGAAAAGAAAAGAAAAGAAAAGAAAAGAAAAGAAAAGAAAAGAAAAGAAATAAAGAATATCTTAAAGAATACACAACTTCTTTAAGAATACACAACTGACTGAGAAATGAATATTTCTCAGTCACTATTACCACATATGTGTGTGCCACACATTAGTGCCCACACTTTAATATTAATGTCAATTACTGCAGAACACTTTCAGCCTTTCTTTCACAACTTGACAGTGCCCAGTCACCAATGACACACAGCTGTTTTACTATCACCGAACAGGGACAAGTGGAAAGGGAGGAAGCAGCCTTCTCTCCTTTACTTTTCTCCCTTACAAGTATTTATCTACTACTATTGAAAAAATGCACATTATTGTCATGGTCACATGTTTCTTATTGTTCTATTGATTGGTTCCCAAATGTCAAGAGCACGGGTCTTATTTAATATGAGCCTATCGGGGAGTGTCCTGGTAGCTGAATGCTTACTGCGCATGCCACATAACCGCAACGTCCTTGATTCGATTCCAGCCAGGGACTCTTGTTGCATGTCATACCCATTTCTCTCTCCCCGTGTTTCCTGTCTGCCTATTCACTGCCCACTATTCAATAATGAATAGAAAAAATGTCCCAAAAAAATCTCTTTAAAAAAATGAGCCTATTGGAGGCAGACACTGAAAAAGAGAGGAGGACAAAGAAAAATATCAATTCAAGAGAAGTGCTGTGCTGAGAGCATTGAGAATAATAAGTATTTAATAAGTATTTTGGAATGGTTTCTGTCTGTGTTCATACTGTATGTTAAAGGACCAGTGTGTAGGATTTAGAGGGCTCTATTGGCAGAAATGGAATATTATATTCATAAGTATGTTTTCATTAGTGTATAATCACCTGAAAATAAGAATCATTGTGTTATCGTTACCTTAGATTGAGCCCTTTATATCTACATTGGCTCTAGAGAGGGTCTTTCGCGTAACAGTAAACATTAAAGGAGAACAATCAGGGATTAGGGTTTTAACAAACTGCTTCCTCTGGTTAAGACTGTAGTAAGAATTTTGTTATTATGCTGCAGAAAGCTCCTCCAGCTCTTGGAACAAAGCCAATCATAGATTAAAAAATCAAATGTACCTCTTATACTACACTGGACCAGATTGAGTTTCCTCAAACCACTGTCAGTGTTATGGGCTGCTGCCTTCCCCCTGCTTCCTATGTAAGCTGTTGGATGGTTGTTCCAAGAAATGCCTCATGTCTTCACAGGGGGGCAGATGGTAGAGGAAGCGTGGGCAGACAGGGCCATTTGGAGCAGGGAGATGAAACAGCCTGCTACAGGGGGAAGCCAGGAACCATTTTAACTGATGGACAACCCACCACAAACAATATGCCAAAAGACAAACTCTGATTACCTCCTGTAACCTGGGCAAAAATAGTTGACATATTTCATTTGTCTCTCACAATTTACAGTTGCGCCAAATTTATTATCATGATATATACACTAATTTGAATACATTCATTGAAGTTATGTCACTAAATGGTAGAGTCATACCAAAGTTTGTTCTCTTTCCATGAGGTTGACAGCACTGCTCTGGTTACTGATGTGATTATTATATTGCAATATATTAAAGCAGCTCAATCAATATTTTTATATTAACAATGGGTCAAATAACATGTTTAACCCAGCTCAGTTTGATTCACTCTCATAAGCCACAGCATGTGTAATAAGGCATGATAAACCGACTGCACACTACCTGCTCAGCACCAAACAGCAGACAGACACAATTAGTGACCAGCTGGTTAACATAGTGGGGCATTCAGCAGCTAACAAGTCAGCTATTTTTCTCAGTTGGTGGTGGTAATGTTGGATTTACAGTCATCAGGTGACCAGAGACATGATTCCAAATGAATGCTCTATGTCTGCTGCATGTGTTAATAAGCAATGGTTTGCTAACACATTCACCAAAAAAAACTTTTTAAGGTGATAATATACCTATGCTAGTGCTTACAGCTTGTTCTGCTGCCCCCGAATGGCCAAAAAATTTGCCATATGTGAAATAAACGGTCTGAGATCCTGGTTTGAAAAAGCATATTGAGTTATTTTTAGGAAAAATGCGGTCTGTAATCTTACTGACCTGCATTACAGTGACCTCTACCAGGGTTTGTAATAAACACAAGTGGTAACACTCTGTTGAGCTTTTCCACTTGCTCCTGATCAAAAAAGGACATATAAAAAAAATCAACAAATGACATCAGTTTATTTCAGTGGTTGTTGCCTTGGTAACCTGATTTTGTTGTTTAACATCACATCACTACAAATTTTACTGCTCCCTGACACATACAACTCAAGATGTGACATTGCTGTTGGGAGCGTATTTGCAGTGATGTTTTGCTTCACAAAGTCCAGTCACTGAGACCCAGCTCATATCATGAGCCATCCCTGGAGACCTTCACAGTCACAGGGGGTTGATAAAGTCATTTCAGCTGCTGCTGATGGGGAATAAGAGCACCACAGTGTGCATTTTGTGTGTGTGTGCGTGTACACATACAGTAAATATTCGCTTCAAGCAATAATTAGTAACATTTGGCAGCAGTTACAACCTTGAGTCTGCGGATGGGTCTGTATCAGTGTTACACATCTGGAAACATTTTTACCCCATGGGTCTTGCTGCGGCTGTCAATTTGGAACCGTGTGTGAGCAGAATTATTTAAGTCTGGCTGTCACTCCATCACTCCAAGACATTTTAATTCAGTCTTGTGCAGCTTAGGCTTTACAGTTCGGATTGTCATCTTGCTGGATAATAAATCTTTCCCTTAGTTCACTGTCAGACCACAGCAGGTTTCCCTCCAGGATTTCTCTGTATTTTACCACATTTATGTTTGCCTTTACCTTCACAAGCCTCCCAAGTCCTCCTGCAGGGAAGCCTCCTCACAGCATGATGCTGCCACCACCAGGCTTCGTGCTGTGGATGGTGTTTCTGCTGATATGCAGTAATCATTTCAGTGTGTTGGTATAGTCCAAAAGATAGAGAATAGAGACCGTTCTGCCACTTTGTTTCAGAGTCTCCCAAATGCTTTCTGGCAAACAATAGCCCAGATGTCATGGGACTTTCCAAAGCACATGTCTAACATTTGCTGTGTGCCCATGGCAGCCATGGAACTCTGCATGTTCTTGATGGTCTATTCACACAAACGCAGAAATCCTTTTCTACTACATATATTTCAACAGACGGGTGGGATTTTTTGTCACAGAATACATTAGTTTAACTGTTGAGGTGATGCATCATGGGTCACTTGTCAATCTAAAACATGCAACTAATGACTGATAAACAAAGCTATGTCTTACACTTAAACCATCTCACGCTTTTCAGCTCTCAAGACTTTTGTAACTTATTGCTGAATCTCTGTGGTTGGGAGCTTATTTTCACTGCTAAATTCCTGTTCGTACTCTTAGGGCATTGTCAGACCTATAGTTTGATTGTGGATCAGAGGATGAGTTCGCAAACGTGTTGTGTTTTCCCCTTGGTTTTCACACAGAAACAACCTGAAGTGAACCAAAATGCATGACAAAAAGCCTTATGAGAACGTAAACACAAGAATAAGGTTCAAGGGAAGGTCCTATCTGCCCAAATATCAAGAGGACAACGTACTTAATTGTAGTCCAAGTCAGACCTCAATCACTAGCTGCTGGCCACTGTTGACTTCTCTCATTCACATCCCAATATATAAAGCACACCTGGTTACTGGAGCCATTCAGCTCAAATTTGCAGAGTACACCTTGTGCCTGGAGGTCAGATGGATGTCCAATCACATTCCCACCACAAACAAACCACTCCAGGATTCATTTATGACCAGACCAACCACAGACCACAAATCGTACCAAGGAGGAAACTCAACCAGAGTGTGATTCAGCTTAAAAATGCAGGTTTGACATTCAAGCAAGCAAGCAAAAATTTATCTATATAGCACATTTCATTCCAGGTGGAAGCACAATGTGTTTTACAGAGCATGAGCTACCACGGAAATTGCAGCCACAAAAACTATGTGGATAGTGTACAAGATAAAACATTAGACACATGTAAATACAATTACAACAAACACAAATAATGCATGTGAGTTAAAATCCATTAAGAAAGTAGGAATAAAATAAAATGAAATAAAATATGAAGACCAGCAAACCGGACTACTGAAAGGCGCAGCTAAATCTTTGCTCATTGCAGACAGACCTCTACCTATTTATACGCCCATAATACAGAGAAAGCACAGTGTGTAATGTGTAGGGAGGAAATTAAAAGGCGATTATTGCTTTTCATTTATTGCCTATTTTTTACAACCTAACTTTGTGGAAAGGAGAAGGGGATCAACAGGTTATGGAGAGTCCCTTGAGAGAGCTTTGCGTGTGTCAGTGGCTCTGCTTTATCTCTGGGGAACACTCCCAACGCCGGGACTAATGTCCAAATAAGGAAATGTGCATCATGTAGCAGGTGGATGTGACTCCCCTAGTTGAGACCTGCTGATAGACGTAACAGCGGAGCAGAGGAAAGAGACTGAGATAGCGATGTAACCGACCTGTGCGCTGGCATTTGACATGTTTTGGGGTTTTTTTTTCCTGAGGCACACCCCTAAACTATAAATGATTAATTGATAATCGATTGTTAATGTGGTTGACTATTGATTAAGGAAATTGCTTAAAATTTGCATCCCTATGCCGTACACATGTGTATGTATGTACATTATATACAAGTACCTTCATTTTTTTTTTATGACTGACCTTACTGTACTCCTAGAAACATTTGTTGCTTTTACAATTGTCTTATATCCTTTCTGTGATTGTTATTTTTCAGTAAGGAATCTAGTCTCTCAGCTGTAGTGTAGTGACACATAGGTAAGCAGAAAAAAGTATCAAGCACAGAAGGCTGATGGGAACGTTCTCTCACTCTGTCTTTTTCTCTCTCACCCATCTGTCCTTGCTGCATTAACATCTTGCCAGAACACCCACCCCTGCTGTTACCACTGACTGAGGAGCATGTTTGAATTACTGCTGTCTCACACACATGCACACACACTCACACACACACTCAAACCGTGATACAAACCAGAGAATGTACACATCAAAAAGTGTGCAAAGCAACACTGTGTATACACTCCCATGTTGTTATCCTCTGATATCCAGAGAGAAAGGAATGCATACACATCACAGTGAGTCTGGTGTCTCAGATTCAAGTCATGCAATGTTTTTTCCTCTTTCTTTGCTCTCACATTAAAGTTGCAGAGTTGAAAAATACTGAATTTCACTGCCCCCGATGTCTTCAATCAATCAATCGGACTCTGGACTTGCTTCTCCAAGAAGCTGCAGGCTGTCCTAAAATAACCTCCAGGAAGTGATGCAAACATTTCCTGTTCCTGTGTCTGCGTCACTGTGAGTACCCACTTTCATCTGCTACTAACATGAGTCCTGGGTACTTAAGCAGTACCTCCAGTTTGGTCGTACTTTCCAACAAACACACTTGGCAGCATTTCAGTTAGTCACTATATTTGACACCCAGTGTTCGTGTAGCGCATCTGCACAGAGGGGGTGAGAATTAAGGTGACAGTAAGAACCACCCATAGATTACACCCTAATCGTGAAGCTCTCTGGCAGGTGAGAAGACACCATAATGATTTCACGGGAAATATTTAGAGAGCCTGTTGCAAATTATCACCAGGAGCACAAAGTCATTGCAAGTCTTCAATTCAGCAGGTATTTACTAAGAATAAAGATGTTTAGTTCAGCTGATTTGCATAAAATCCAACTAAAAACAGCAGATGCTGGGCTGTTATGATGTGTTTTGCACACGTCTGGAAAGCAATGGAGGAGAAATGTTTTTTGCCTATATACTTTAAATATTGGTTGATAAGAAGACATTTTTTGGAACTGAAAGGGTGCATTAATCCCACAAGAGGAAGTCTGTGAAGAAATATTAAAGTCTGATGTTGTCAGTTGTCAGTTTAAATATTATTGGCTGCTTCTATCTATTTGCACTGGACTGACCTGCTTGAGGAGTCTGTCTTCCCAGGATAAGCGCCAGAATCAGTTATTTCAGCAGATGACCGAAAAACAACTATATACGTTCAAATGACAAAGCCCTGTAGTGGCAGTACGACTCCTGTCCAGTGTTTCCCCATTTCCTACCGACAGTCAATGTTGGTTTCTTAACCAAGTGCTAATTATAGTAGCCGTAATGACAAAGGTCCCTTAACCTTAATAAAGAAGTTATTTTAAACCAAAAAATTCCTTTCTTTAACTCTAACCAAGTTTTTTTGTGCCTAAACCTAAACTTAACCATAGCAGTAAATTTTTCAAATATATAAGCCATATTAATTAAGTTATTTGGGTTGCCAGTTGTGTTGAGTTTATAAACAGATGTTGATTTTCAGAGGCATGTTCTTGAAAGAACTGCTCAATTTAAACCCAAGAAATTAGTTGGTTATTGGAAACTTGATTCTCCATATCTGTTGAACTGCATGTTTGCCTGTAGAAAGATCTGATGTTTGTATGTTCAGTCGACCTGCTGTGCACTAACTAAAAGTTACAAGCAATTAATTGGAATTAATCAATAAAAAGTGGACCAACTGAACACAGTATCCATTTTACCTTTAGTTAGTACCAAATTACATTATCACATGTCCAAGAACCTTCCTATGAATTCACAGTTACAATTCCTTTATAGTTAATTATTAATAAAATATTGGACCAGTAAAATAAAGTGTAATCAAAGTTGGTACAGTAATGTCATCCACTAAATGGTTCAAATGGCATGAATGGTTATACACTACACATAGGATTGGCTTTCCTCCTGATGGTGATCCAAAGTGAATCCAAGCACCAGTTCAGTGGAGCACAATAAACCCCCTCAACAAAATATTAAGCTCACTGTCGAGTCTTGATCAGTAGGGAACAAAAAGGAAGTGCATAGAAAACCTCCAAAACTGTGATCCCTTGTGTGCCTGACAAATATGTTCCCTTGAATTCTAGCGGTCCCTTTGTAATGGCTGAGCACAGCTCCTCTGCTACTCTGAAAATCTTCAGAGCTTTTTCATAGAGGGGACTTTATTTTTCTCACAACTGTGTTGTGCATAAACTTCTGAATGTGTCATTGAAAGATCATCTGAAAGAAGCAACCAATGCCAAAAACAGTTTACCCCACTGTAAGTTTTTGTTTATGTGATCTAAGATGTCAGGTTCCTAGAGTGGTAGTGGAATCCACTCATTGAACTGTATTAGACTGGGACAGTGGCTCCCAAGTTTACCCTGTAACAGAAGATAAAACGTTATATGAAATTGTAGTTAATGTAAATGTTGTCTCATTTTTTATGTGTTAAAATATTATAAATGTACAGTAAAAAAGCTGAAATCATCCTCGACGCACCCCAAGGTACCACACTCCTCTTCATTGCAGCCCTTAAAGGAGCTGCAATGTTTCAAAAATATGGGAACATTTCTCAACTTCAACCAAACAAGGAAGTTTACAGTAGGACATCCTGAAAGCAGGCAGAGCCACAACAACGTATAGGTACCACACAAGAGAGTGCACCTCTTCAGGCCTCAATATGCTGCACACAAGGTGCATGTTGTTGGATTGTCTAACAGCATCTGAAACTCTCTGTCCAATGTCAGAATTGATTTCTATACATTTCTGGAACAGACAAATCTGACAATCATGCCAACTTCACGCATTTGCCAGGTGTGTGCAGGGAGAAGGAAAGGCAGAGGTTGAACTTCTCTCTCAAGCTCTCTCACTTCTGTCTCTCTCTCCATTTTTCCACACAACCACTACCCATCACATTTCGTGTGTACAACACCACAAATGCTTTTAAAGACAGGCTCTCTGAAAATGTCTGCTGTTAGCTCCATTTGTAGGATTCATTGTGTTGATACTACAAAGAAGATCAACAAGGCAGTGTGATGCAGCCAGGGGGAGGTCAATATAACAAGGAACAACCTTCAGGATCAATTTATCGAGGCTAAAGAGGGAATGCTGAGGGGGAAGCAGACTGTGCCTGTCCTGTACACCTGGCTGTCATGACAGACACTCTCTTCTCTATGATGGCAGATTTTTTACAACACATTCAAGTGTGGCCAATTGGAACGGCTACTTGTTTACCTTTAGATGTGGTTGGACAACATGTTGTACTAAATAGTACTCTGTTATTACAGTATGTCCAGCAAAGCACTTTCTCCATAGCAAACATTAGTGCCCTAGTGTTCAACTGTAGCTGAGTGGTGTCATGGCTGCTGGGTATTGCAGTTGATCTCTAAATGATCTCTAAAAACAAAGAAAACTTTCCCCACTACCAGCATGGGAGATCTACCAGTGTGGTACTTCGGTCGATGTCATGTTTGACAAGCATGTAAGGACACTGTGCCTGGAGGTGATGATGGGAACAGGTGTGGAATGTTTGGGTCAGTGAACTGAGCTTGGTTCCTTGACTGAGGAACTCTGGCTCACAGAGTTTCTGCTTCAGTAAACAACAGACAGTCTGAGCCTGTTGTCATGACTACCGCTCCCCCAGCTAGATTGTTAACAGCCATTTTTGACGCAAACACACACACACGGAGCATCACAGATAGATTTTTTCGATAATAAGTGCAAAATATTTAGTTATACATGCTCTCAAGATCATAATTTATATCTTAAAATTTACTTTGTACCCTCACATTATGAACATCTGTTGTCCTGTAAAAGCATGTCAAAGACAATGATGTGTTCAATAGCCAAAAATCTAATTACAGCCATGTATTATTTCATTTAGATTGTCCATGAGCGTCCATGTTTATTTTGCACAACATTACAGAGCAGCATGTGATTACCCAGCAGCCAAAGCTGACCAGCAGAGAGTAAACAAGAGGTGCTGAAATAATATCCAGTGAAGCATTAAAACTGTATGAGACAGAGAGGCAAGGTGACAAGGACAATGGAGTTACTTATTTGTAATGACAAATTGTCAAAACTGATACTCCTGAAACCTGCTTCTCTCCATACACACACCACACACACACACACACACACACACACACACACACACACACACACACACACACATATTTCCGGAAATCATACCTGCGCCACCAGACGCCAATTTCTCACACTGGGACACTGCTGCTAAATTCACAATGGGAGAGTAAACTGTGGTACAACATTGTCCATCAACGCTTCATGTGATTTTAGTCTGCATGCTGGAAGGTAGATGTCTACTTTATTTTGTGAATTGTGAATTTATCACCTACTTAAAACACAAATAAAACTATTACAAAGTGTGTAATTGTGACACAGTTACACTTTCCAGCCTGGACTGCATTTTTTTTTAAATAAAATATTCCAGACATCAGTCAATGTCAGTCACTGATAACTTCATGTTTATTTAAGGCCCCAGTCGTTCAAAGTGCACCTCATTTCATCCGAGGTGAAATTATCAGTAAGATACTAAGGAATGTCTGAATGTTATTTAGCAATTTTAGGGAATAACTTTTATGATTGAAGCATTGTTTTATCTTATTTTTTCTATCACAGTTGTTTTACACAAATTTCAAGGAGTAGAGGTTTGATCTGTATGCTGTTATATGCACAATGTCCCTTTTTTTGTGCTCTTTTTCAAGTCAGCCTCTGGTTCCTCCATCTTCAATTTACCTGCCTCCCTCCTTCAGTCCCTGAGTAAAGCTTTTGCAGCTGGCCTCTTCACCCAGAGAATAACAACTCCTCCAAACTGTTTCCTCATCATTTCCTATTCTGCCTTCTGTCTAGCCTGCTACCTTGATCTCCTCTCTTTTGTTCCATTACTGATCCCTCCTGGTCTGTGTCTACTGCTTGATCTGATGACTGCTTTTTGGGCTCCTAGGCTTTCCTGAGGCTTTGCTTTGAGTGGTAAAAGCTGGTTGAATAGTTATCAGCCTCATAGATACAAAGTTAATATTCTAAATAGAAGCCATTGATACCTCAAGTTTCCTGGAACTTTGATGAGTCTCCTATATGAGCTGTCCTTGGCTGGTGCTCCATCATTATGTTTACTTAAAGGCTTAAACTCACTCTATCTCTAAATGTACCATTCAGCACCAAGTAAGCTCTACAGAGGGGTCACTGTAGGATTTTTCCTCATCAAACAGAGAGCAGGCCAGATTTACCTGCTTGCTGCACTAGCAGCTATGAGCCTGTACTTGAGCTAAATGATAACATGCCCACAATGATAATACTAGCATGGTGATGTTCAGCAGGCATAATATTTACCATGTTCATCATGTTGATCTAACATGTTATTATGCTAACACTTCCTAATTAGCACTAAACACAAAGTACAGCTGAGGCTTATGGAAATGTCATTAGTTTTGCAGGTAAGTATCAGACAAAATGAAAATTTGACCAAATGATGTTGCAAGATGAATAGTTTATTACAATTCATCCTCTGGTGACCATGAATGTGGGAATCACATTTCACAGTAATCCATTTAATAGTTGTTGAGATATTTCAGTACAGAACTAAAAGGTCAACCTCATGATGGCATTAGTGGAAAAGTCAGAGGATCACTGAAGTTATCAGAAAACATTGTCTGAAAATCATTAATGTCTGCACCAAATTTCGTGCTAATCAAGTAGATGTTGTGTTGAGATATAACACAATATAAGTGAAAACTCTGACCTGCTGGTGGCACTAGAGGGAAAAGTCAGAGGATCATCAAAGAGGTTAGAATAAATCCTCTAGGGACCTTGAATATCTGTTGAAAATTTCATGGCTTTCCATATTATAGTTAGATATTTCAGTCTGGACCACATATGTCTCATGGTGACACTAGAGGAACAGCCAGGAGTTCCACAAAGTCAGTATGATTCATCCTGAAGCAAACATGAATGTCTGAACAAAATTGCATAGCATACTATAATATTTCAGTCTGGACCAAAGTGATGGACTGACAGACCACTGCTATCCCTAGAGTCATGCTCAAGCATGTTTTAGCATGGCTAAAAATGATCTGGCAAGCACATTAGCAAACATGCCTATTTTGCTAATTTACACATCCAACAGACACAAAGCAACATTAGCATCCATTTGAAGTTGTGTGTCTGTGCCCCAAATGAATGTAAATCCAGAAGTCACCCTCTTTTTAGCTCTGGCTTCCTCTGAAACAACTGCTAAGAAAAATATCTGTTGTTGCTAAATGCTCCACTACATTCACCAGCTGGTTGCTTACTTTGTCTTTGTTTTTTGTTTTTTTGCTGAAAACAGCTACGTGCTGCTGCTGGAGATGAGGTTGATGAGAGAGGGTATCATTTCTGTACCTAAAGGTACATTCATCAGAAAATTACCCTACAAGGTACAGAAATGGTCCTGAAGGTGATAACTGTGGATGTTTTATTTTAAAGGTACAAAATCATTGCTGACAGAAAAAGGTACATAATTGTACTTTCAACAAGCTTAAACCGGTTCAAACTGGTTCATCCCCCATTATGTTCCCAGACATGGAATGGCAGGAGACAGTGAAAACTTTGTTTTGTCCACGGATGAACTAATGAAAAAATAATTGAAGATGGAATAAAAAATTAACAAAGAAGAGTCAAGAAAATTCAGGGGTAAGTAACTGGACCTTAACATTTCTTTTCATGCTACTGTTAGCTAGCTAGCTAACTTTAACAAGCCTAACTCAGGATACTGTAACTTCACATTAGGTAGCTACATTTACAGCTTTTTGCTAGATAGGCTACACTCTATTATTTCAAAATTTATTTATTTGGTCTTTTAATCAAGTAACTTGAACTTTGACAGAATACTTTTTATTTCAGAGTGATTTTGTTCATTTAATCAAGTTTCTAACTGCAGTGTAGCAGAGTTGAAATGCTTCCACTTGCCATCACCATTAGTCCCCATTTTATTTTATTTTATTTTTTACAAAGTATTTTTACTGTTTCATTCAATATTCTTTGCAATTCTCCACTGGGACTTGTTTTTCTGTATTTATTAATTTTATGCATTAGCGCTCCCTCATGGAGCCCATGCAGACTTGAGAAGTGCAACCAAGCATCTAGCCCCCGGCCTGAAAAGTGAAGCCAATGCGGAAGTGCCTTAAACCGGCAGTATTTCTAATGGCCAGGAGGGGCATGACTACACTGGCTGCAAAAAGAAATCCGACTGTCTGAAGTCTGTGAGAAAATGACCCTACTTCTCACTTGATTTATTACCTCAGTAAACAATTTCCTAATGAGTTTATGGTTTCAATCGCTAGTTTCAAGTCTTACTCAATACAGCGCGATGTTCATTTTGTAAATTATGGTCCCATTTTAATTCCCATTTTAACTATCATGGGACATAAGAGCCACAATGGCCACATTTATGGGAAATACATCAGATTCAAATAAACACAGAATTTTCCATTAATTCACTGTTGTCTCACTGAGTTAAGAAGTTGAACTTTACCTGATGTCAGAGCAGGAAAAGCCCAGGTGTAACTAATCATTTTAGGTATAGGCTGTCAGTAAGACAGCATGAACAGTATTAGAGCCCTGAAACTCATAAATGTAATGCACACAGGATCAATGTTTTCAGTTACTCCTCTGCAGCTTCTGCTGAGAGGTGTCTGATAGAGATAACAATAATAAATTGCTTTTTGTTTTTTTACTAGAATTGACAGGAATCTTAGTTTCAGCAGCATGAATCTGAAATAAATTCTGTTCAAATGAGATTTCAGAAATGGTGACCTCTAGTTGGTGATCATCATCAGGCAACCAGAAAAGAAGAAACAAAAAGTTTAGAACCAATGCAATAATGCAGCAGCTTTGACCATCATCAGGTAACCAGCCACTGATATGAAGAGAATTGATTTAAAGGGGTCTAAAGTACAACCATTATGTGTGGAAAAATCTGAATGATTACATCAACTCAAAACCAACGATATGAATCAAATTGAGACAAATTCATTTAAAAAAGCCAAAAACTAATTATGCAGTTTTAAGCCTGAAAACTACTCAGAAGCACTATACACAACATGCACGCTGCAAACTACTTGTCTAAAAAGGTGACATATAGAAGTGTAGAATGATGACATTAATGCCACCTGCAGGAGCAGTCCACAGCTTAACCTTTATCAATCAACACTATGTCCAAATCACACTCAGCTCTAACTCAGTCTGTTCAAAGGAAATAAGCGTTGTTGAAAATGATTACCTTAGACAACTGATTCAGTACTCATGCATGATGATTCAAGTTCAACAAAATATGACAAATCATATCAAATCTGAGCTGAGTAAAAATTGAATCTGAGCTGGCTCATCTACTATATCTAATCAGCTAACAACTGCAATGTGTCACATTGATCTGGAGCATTTTTCTTAAGATTGTACATCATCCCTCCCTGTATACTACTTACTTTCTTCCATTTTTATTTGAGTTTCCAAAACCTCACTGTGCATCTTATACACTATATAATGCCCTTTAAAAAAAAATCTGTATGGTGTATCTTCCATACAGATTTTCTTCTTTGGGAGAGCAGGGAAGGTCTTTTTCTCACATCTTCTCATCCCAAATGTATATTTTATTTCATTCTTTCCTTGTGAGATTTATAATCAAAAATAAAATAGAATAATTACATCAAAAAGATTCCTTTTGTGTGGGCTAGGTGTGCTATGGCCATATGCAGAGGACAACAATAAATAGAGATGTCCTGATCCGATCCTAAGGATCAGTATCAGGCCCACTCAAAGCATATTTATCGGTATATGGCTAAATAGTATCAGTATCGGCTAAAATAGCCAATTAATGTTAATTCTGAGAGTAACTTGATGGCAGGCCAAATTTAAACTTGGCTGTTGTTGGGCTTGTGTTTCTGTGCTCAGCCAAAGATCATTTGTGAGGGAAGAAGTTCCACTCTGTAACACCACTGTACAATCAGAGTGGACTGAGAGTTTCTGTAGTTACAACAACTCCAACAGAGTGATACGTCTTCTCCTTAGTGGATCACATCATGTCAATTTCACGAGTTGCTAGGGCTTGGCGATATGGCCATATAAAAGAATCGTGATTTTTTTCAAGCTTGGGGTCAATTCACAATTTTAATTGATTCTCTTTTGCTCACAAAATGCAGGATCCTTTCTTTTTTTTTCAGACAGTTGAGCAAAAATAATAAAAGATCTGCACCACCTGTAAACCTGTATTATACATAAAATACAGAATATCCCCCACAGACAGAGCTGAAAAATCTGCTCATTAATTGATCTGCCGCTATTGGTGTTTCTTGACAAGACTAGGTAGCTAGCATTAGTGACCCAGTAGGAAGGGAGGAGCAGATTGACCGAAGAAGAATCTGCAAACTGTTCAGTCATCTCCCAGTGTTTCAACTGGAAGCAGAGGTGATACCTCGCCAACAAACACAAGTGCAGAACATCAGTGTGCAGAGTCATTTTCAGTCTGTCCCTTTCGTACAGGTGCCCGTTAGGTTCACTGAGACATAATCAGAGTAGCTAGCCACGTGGAGTGACCACAGTCCTGTAAACTGCAGCAGGTTTGCATGTAGTTTTTTTTAACTACAAATAGCCTGTTTGTCCATGTTGTAATAACTCGGTTTTAAAGATTTAGACATTTTACACATCATGCAAAAACTAAAATTTGAATTGATCAAATTATTATTAATAACTATTATTGATAAAAAATATTAACTCTGGGGATAAAATTTAGCCTCCATTCCCACTCCAATAATTTTCCCACTGTCCCTTAGGCGTCACTGACACCCAAACATTTATCATTTTACCAAGAGTAACAAAGAACATTTCTATCATCAGCATCAACATTTGATTAGATTAAAAACGTCAGTGCTTCCTCATCCTTACTAATCCTCTCCTCCCTTCATCTTGCCTCTCCTCGTCTCCTTGCTTCTCTCCATTGATCTAAACGAGCTTCTATCTCCTCTGGATGGATTAACAGGCCCAAACCCTGATAGTGATTAAAAGAAAAGCAATCACTTGTCCTTAATTCAGATAAGGGGCCAACAGTTGGCATGGCAAGGGAAGGGGAGGGGGGATGAGCGGTAGCCTCTGTGTACAGTTCCCATGGCAACCACCTACAAGGGGATAAAGGGCACAGGGGAGTGTTTGTGCATGTTTGTGTTTGTGTGTGTGTGTGTGTGTGTGTGTGTGTGTGTGTGTGTGTGTGTGCGTGTGTATAACCATTTAAAGGTTTCACAAAGTAGTTTAAGGTATACATCATCATCAGAGCACACTCCATATCTCTCTTTCTCTCTCACACACAGACACATAAACACACACGGTGCTGAGGCCAAACGCTAAGCTTAACCGCAGACACATAGGCCTACTTCAAAGCGGTCAAGGTCTCTGTTTGACCAGGACAGCCACGGTGTCTTTGATGAAGCATAGTTGCAGGTTATTTGGTCTCTCCTCTGTCATTTGTGTTATCAGAGCAAATATGCACAGAGAATTCAAGGGTTTCACAGCAATACTGTGAGCTTGTACTGGATTATCAACCACAGTACATGTCCCACCCCATCTTGTTTACCTTTCATGAACAGCAAGCTGGGAGAGAATTTACACAGACAGTCACAGAATGAGAAAAAATGGTAACGGCAGGCTTACATGTTTCCAATTGCATCTTGTGTCACTCAGACAAATGGGAATGCTGTTGAAAAATTGTAGACAAAAGGGCAAAGGCTATGCAATTACATCTTGGTTCTAGATTTAATTTTGCAAAAGTTCACAGAGTCCTGTTCCTGACCAGGAACTGTCACAAGCATTGTGTGAATGAGGCTTTAGTGGTCTCACAGTCCTGTAGACTTTTGTCTGTTTGTTTTATGAATGTTTTTTTTAATCTTTAAATACTTGTCACATGAGAAACTATATTTCAGCAAGTCCTCCAAACTAAACAACACAATATGTCATTTCTCATTGCCTATACAAGAAGAGACTCACCCGATAGTTGTGGTGCAGCAATATCTTTTCCAGAAGCAGCTTTTCCTGTTACTCTGTACAATCAACAACACACTGTCAACCATTTATATAGGAACTATTTCTTCGTGAGAGAGCAGTTCCAATCAACAGGACCTCTTTTTCTGGAAAGAGATGATGCTGTTGAGTTTTTTGTGATTTGAATGAACTGACCCCTTAATTAATTATTGAAATCATCTTTGATATTTTTCTATTGATTCATGGACTGAATGGTTCAGCACTCACCATGCTTTACAGTGCATTGTCTCCAGTCTATTGTGACCAGTTAGAGGCTTTCAGTGGCTACTGACTCCACCACAGCCCTAATGGCTAAAACCCATCTGATAAAAAGGAAAGAACACCCACTCTCTTCTTCCCTCACTACATATCCGCTGTGTTGGCCTGCAATTCAATTTGTCTCCCGGCTCCAGCCATCATTACTGCCAAAGGCACATTCATCAAAAGAGATGTGCCTTGCTTTTTGACCCCACTGCTTTTTATGTGATGTGTGCAGTTTGTTACAGAACAATCATCTCATTTGCTGTTCTGAGGCGTTCACTGGCCTGTTTGAACTAATGGCTCTACCAACATGCATGTAAGTTGCTCACACAAACAACCACTTAACAGACACATGTGATGTACAAATGTACTATTTTAAAATAAATATTTTTCTGTTATTGCCACTATTATTCTATTCTGTTCTATTATTCTATAGCTTATTACTATATTACTGTAAACTCAATAAACAAATGACAGGCAAAGTCTAGCTGTGGTGCAGCTAACACTCAACTATTAATTAGTTACTATTTCTCTCTGAGCTTCCTGAGCTCCCAGTGAGCAGAAAACGACACAAAGAAAAGAGCACAGCTGTTCTGATGCCTGACTTGCTGTCAGTCATCAGAATAAACTAGCTTTTGAATTTCCCCTGCGGGTCCAAGCTGCTGTCAGGATTCAAGACAACCAAAGGAAAAGCCCAATGAATGAGCTTCTTGTCTCTCTGTGTGACTTTGTGGTTATAAGCCTTGGTTTGATGGTAAAAACTTCAGCAGGTATGTTTCCATCCACCTATTTTTACCTCTTAATGCATTTTTACATTATACTTGGCTAAAGTGGAAAAGTTGGGATATTAATATATTACTATCACTTTACTTGCAAATGTTCATTGGCACTTACTTAACAAGCATAGTTATCATTAAGTCGACTAAAACGTTATCTTTCACTTCACCTGGGTTCACTATCCCCTCCTAGAAAACTGAGATAACACCGTTGTGTGTGTGTGTGTGTGTGTGTGTGTGTGTGTGTGTGTGTTGGAGGAGCTCAGCCCCACCCTTGGTCAAACCTCGACACAGAGAGCAGAGGAGAGGAGAGGCTGCAGCCCCACCATAAATTACACCAAAGCCATATTTTCTGATCTACTTATCTCACTCCCTGGTTTCTTCTATTACCGATAGAAGAGCCGACCTTAAAAATGCACCAGGTTCTTACAAATTTAGAACTGGTTCCAGTTCAGAACTGGGTTTCATGGGACAGCCCTAACAGTAATGGGCACATAACTAGCATGAATCTTAAACTTCGCACTGCAAGGCAAAATAGTTCATTTGGTACAGCCCGTAAAACACCATGCAAAATATTTAGTACTCAAATAACTGGCAAAAGGACACACCAAATGACTTGTTGGGATGTAGACTTTTTGCTTGTAGTACAGTGAACTTACACTTTGATAGGTCATATTTGCATTTCTCTTAGGTTGAGCTATAGAGACGTTCATCATCTGGCTCATTGTGCGTGGGCCAGACAGCAGTCACTCCACTAATGAGGGCAGCAACATGTTGCTTTGAAACAGTTGGGAGGGGGTGTTCTCTGTCTGGCTCTTCTTCAAAAGCATCTGACCTGAGCCACGGGCGGCACAAGATGACAGCGGGGTACAAATCCCGTTCCAGCTGCCATAACCTGCATCTGTGCTCAACTGGTTCCAACCAGGGTCGTCTTCAGGTTACGCACGCGCTGCATTAGCCTGCTGCATTAGAACCAAAGTCAAACCATATGCTTGTGTGGCAAAGGATGTTTCAGCATCTCGTTTAGTGCAGGGATTTCCAAGCTCACAATGTGGATTTAAAGGATTAACCTCATACAGTATGCTGTGTGTTTGGATTTCAAGCCTGTTCAAATGATGTGTGAGACACATATAAAAAATATTTGTACAGAAGTTACTTAGCATCATATTATTTTTTTGACTCAGCGAGCCATCTGTCAGTAATTTCACAAGGTTTTATATACTGTAGAATTATTTCACATTGAGTTTGAGGAACAGCAGCTGTTGTTGAACTGAAGCCTTGCCATCATTGCCATCTCCACTCCCAATGAAAGCACTGTTATAGATATGCCTTCTGTGAGATTGGTTATTTAAGTGTGGCTTGGTACTGTTGGATTTTAATTGGATTTTAAGTGGTTATTAGCCACAGAGTGCAGCTCCCGCACCAAGAAACCAATATTTACTCTCAGCACTGATAACTGGAAAACAAATGGCTCATTTAGTGGAAATGTATTTGTTTCGTGTAATGCCCGGTCCTCACTTCCTGTCTGCCTCCTTCTAATCACCACCCCAATTCTAACAGTCCAACTCTCATCCTTCTCTTTTTCCATTTCACGCTCCCTTCCATTCCCCCATCCTCTTCGTCTTCTGTCTCTTCTCCTTCCTCCCCCCCTCTCTCTCTCTCTGTCTCTTACTCATTCTGCTGTTCTGCTGGGCCGCTCTGGGGAGCCTTAACACTCTGAAAATGAGATACTCACCCTCTCATTACCTTGGGCTTTCTGACTCATCTGACTGTTCTGGCCACTGACCTCTATCCTGCTACTCCTGGTTTGTTTTAACCTCCATAAATGACTGAATCATTTCTTACCTGAGGTGTGGTCTTTGTAAGTTAAGTAGATGATTGAATTTTTGTAAGAAATTCATTAATATCTCCTCATGGTTTGGTTTGACTTGTGCACATATTTGGTCAAAATTGTAATCCCTAAAAGAAAAAATGTAAATTATTTTTCTGCAGTCTTAGCTCTCCTATACTGGTGTTTCTCCAAGCTTTGTTCATTTTGGTGATGATGTTGATAGTATAATTTGATTGGCGCAATATCTGAACTAATAACCGTTTGCTCTATCGCTTCTATTCTACCAGGCAGTACTGAGCACACTGTTGTATATGTTTGAACCAGCTGTGGGTCAGCGTTGTTGCCTGTTGCTTACACATACAGTATATGTGACTTCAGCACTCAGCACTTTAGTTCATTTTCAGCACTGTGATTCACAGAGTAACATATGAACTGGTGGGGTTTCACCCAGGTGTGAAATCTGGCAGAGTCAAACTCTCGGCTCCCATTGGACGAGACCTGCCAAAACCCACATGGGAATGCTGTCCCCTGGCAGTGACATCACCAAAAGTATAAACACCTAAGACACTCTCAAATTCGTGCTTCCAGCTGTTTCCACGGCTATGAGGGATAAACTCCCATATGTACGTTGACTCTAATTAGGCTGCTGGACAGGTAGAGATTTCTCTGTGTTCAACTGAGCATGTTACTGGAACTGAAGAAGAAGACTGCTATGCAACCCAGTGATCTCACCCTTTACCTGCAGAAGTTAAGGAGGAGGATAACCTGCTTTTCTTCTTGAAACCCGCCGACAGAGTGAGAAGACGGCCCCATCAGCATCCAAACTCCGAGGAACCGAGACGGACCCAAAAGACGGACTGAAACATATTCTATTCGCCTCCTTAAGCAATACAAGTAAGAGGGTTAAGTCTTGCCAAAGATAGGTTACTAATGTGTTATTTGAAGCTTTATTGCTGTTGTTGTGAAGTTGACGGACCATGAGTCTGGTTATTGCTGCTGAGAATACTGTGGAAGTATTATTGTTGTTTGCTGCTTGTTTTGGTTGTGTTTATCATGCTAAGCTGATTTGTGTTTTGTCCGATTTTGTTTGGCTGCTTTGTGTTACTTTGCCACCATGTGTGAAGCCAGTAAATTGCATTTTATCTGTTAGAAGGCCAGTGACCACGGTGGACAGATCACAGTCCATTTATGGTGTCTCTGAGTCATAAAAGCAATTATTGCTTCTTCCAACAACCGCTAGGATCTCTTTATGCTTTTGGTGCATTCAGCCCCTTTCTCCTCTTACTAACCACGCACATATACGTTCCAAAACATATTCATACACACATTTGGTGAGTAGATAACTCAATAGCAGAGCTTAGCTCTGTCTCCAAGCTATTGTATTGTCAGAGACACATGTTAAGCTGGCAGAAGCCATTAGCCATTGTCTCTGTTCAAATCTTGCGGTCACCTCCTCTGACCTGACGTATTCCCCCACATGGGTCCCCCCCACCCACACACACACACACATCTACATGTGCCATGTGCTTGCTTGTTGTTTATAGCTGCTTGTATTTAATAGTTTGTAGTTGGATGAGAGATGTTTATTGACTGAATTGCTATTGATTGTTAATTTATATTGCCAACGTTAATAAACTCTGTTATACCTGAAAGAGAAGTTATTTTGGTATTATTGTGGTAAAGGTTGGTTGCAAGAGTCAGTGCTCGGATTCAAACCTTCACTGTTTACCTTATGAATGTTCATGTCTCTCAGATATTGACCTTTTTAAGTGAACACTCCTTCTTGAGACTAGATCCACTGTTTGGTCCCTGACCCCAGGGTGGTGCCCCGTGATTAGTAATTCTTGTTAAAGAATTTTCTTGACTGTTAATAATTAATAATTATCTTTAATAATCATTAATTATTACTAGTAACCAAACCTGCTACTAACCAAATCCCAACACCATCATCACACCTGGAGCCCTGAAAGCGAGACAGTTCATTCTAGCTCAACCCCCTCTCTTTATGATGCAGGACAAACACTAACCCCATTTGGGACTGTCTCATCCACTGCCAGGGAGATTTGTTTTCCAGCATGATCTTTCAGTTTTACAAGATAGAGGTCTAAAAACTGTTTTATCTCATGTTGAAAGATGGAGAAATATACTCCATACTGAGTAGTCATATCATTATAGTTTATACACAAGGACAGTCCATCTTTAGAAATTAATTTACTAGTTATCATTCTGGAATCTATTTGTGAGCATATCCTAGAATGTCTCAGCTCAAAGAAAGTTATCTGAGGGAAGCAGAAATCTACACCAGAAAACAGCTAAATTTGGGGTGGGTGTCAGGGGACACAGGGGAACTAACCAACCATGGGCAGCTGCTGTCAGACTCTCTGTGTCCACTCTGGAAAGACAGAGAGTCCAGTGTTCGGTGGAGCTTTGACAGTCACTAGAAGCTCATTTATGGGCCTTGGGGAATGGTGGGAGAGTGTCAGTACATAGCCATAGCCCTGCTGTTTATCCTGGTTAACATTACTGTTCGTTATTGGCAGGCCCATGTGTTGTGTTTACTGCCACAGAAAAGGAATAAATCTATTGTTCATGTACAACGTTGTCTCTTCATTGTCTCTAATCAGGCTTGATAACAGCAGCAGCTATGTGTGAGAGACACAAACTGAGATTATAGTTAGCCAGTGTTCTGCAAAAATATTCAGAACCTGATACATCACAGTTAGGGACTGGCCTAGGAAGTTTGGATGAACTCAACAAGCTAATTTTGAGAAGAAAAGGTTGCTTTTATACAAAATATGTGTATGGTTGGAAGAATCACCTGCATTAATACCATATTGCAACATGAATATGCAAAAAAAAACACTTAGATGCTGCCTGTTACTAAAGATCCATCTCAGATGAAGGCTGGGGGGAAATGGGGTGAAAAAATTAAATTACTGGTATCTGTATAATAGTATAACAATTCTAAGGAAGTTCTGAGTATGTTGTGAGTGTACACATGAGAAGTGACGAATGTAAGCATACTCAAATATGTGAGTAAAACTGATTGAGTGCAGTGTTGATGTACTATATCTGTATTCACTGCAAATAGCAGTAATAACCATGGCAAATAAGTGCACAGCAAAAAAACAGGACCTCTTACCAAAATATGATCGAAAAACACTTAAAAAAAAGAGGGGGAGCCTGTCTCCCCTCATTCCAGGTAAATAAGAGTTTAATTTATGGTAGGTAAGTACAAATTTCCTCTACGCTCAGGCTCCTATGGCTCATAATATTCCACAACCATTGGATGGATCCAGAGAGCAGGAAAAGCTTTCACACAGCCATGGGTATCAGGACTTACAAATGAAAATAGCATATATTAAAATGATAATTCATTAAGGATTGCGAAGCAGCATCCCAAACGCAGAGTAACAGCCTCGCAATCACCAACAAGACCTCCCATTATCCCTTCCCCCACGTCTCCTTTCAGTGCTGTATTGGAACAGACAGCAGCGGATTTCTCAGCTTACACCTCATTAATTCTGAGTGGCTACTCGAGAAATGGCAATTGTCCATCACAAGAGAAGAAAAGGGGGAAAAAAGCTTCCATTTTGTGCCCCGGTCTGACATGGAAAGAGGTTTTTAGGCTATATTAGGAAACACACTGAATGACCAGAAAAATAGAAACACCTGTAGGATGTAATGTAATACAACAGTCCTGCAGTAAATACTACTGAGTTT
This sequence comes from Thunnus thynnus, assembly GCF_963924715.1. Classification (NCBI taxonomy): domain Eukaryota; kingdom Metazoa; phylum Chordata; class Actinopteri; order Scombriformes; family Scombridae; genus Thunnus; species Thunnus thynnus. Next base: position 35,426,879 of record NC_089520.1, on the reverse strand, counting down.
TACTTAAAATGTCCAGTTTTTCTTGTTGATGTGTTATATGGTCTGTCTTAAACCTGTGTTGTGGTGATGTTTCATTGGTCTGCATTATATTGAAAGGTGTTTTCTAATATTTTGTCCACCTCATTTACATATATGAGTTGGGAAAATGTTAGAAACACCTTTTTTTAATGTCATGCAATCTGATACAACACCATCGTTGGCCACAGAGTTGTTTCATAAGAGTTATCTTGCCATAGGCTCTAGAATACAAATCATAAACAGAAACCTTGAATTATGAATGTTTTAAAAGGCAAAGTTTGAAAGAGGAACATTGTGGGACAAGCTATTTCGGGCACCCCTGGTTCCGGAAGTAAAAATACCATTCATTTTTCCCATAGACAATGTTACGTGACTCACAGTTTGAGCACTTCTACAACTTGGATTGTTATGAAACTCTCCCGGTTAAATCATCAGAACAAAAGATGAACAAGTGCATTTGAAAATATCTGGTTATTTGATAAAATCTTACCAAGCTAGAGATTATGGTGCTTTGAAAACAGAATCATTAGTTACAGCCCTAATCATGTTTACAGACAGTCACTGGCCTTAAATCTGTGCTTTGCATTTTGGTACATTATAACAGGGACATAACTACAAAAAAGTTATACTATAAACCTCTATATCCTCTGCCTTGTCTAGTACATTGTCCTCTGAGAATCCTTTGTATTGCCATGTACATTTGCATATTTTCACTCAAGAGTGTACAAATTAATCTTATTGTAGTATACGCATTGATGTCAAAATCACTGGTGAGTCTATTGTTAGGAAATGCCAACATAACCTTTGGCTTTCCAGTGAGTCATTTTATCTGAACAAATGTCATAAAATCAGTCACTCAGTGTTTTGTATAATTAACTGTAGGATTATTTATCCTTAGTTCACTTGAGAAACCGATGGTTACTTTTGTGGAAGATACTTTTAGCTTTGGGCAATACAACATCATTTTAAATGCTTTGTCAAATCCACATAAAGTATATAAATAGCAACAGTAAATACTAAAAATCTGGCAGTCAAGGATTTAGAGTGAAACAGTTTGTAGTCTTAAAACCAAAGCATGTAAGCCTTGGCTTCTCTGCCAGATTTCTATGGGTTTTTTTTCCTCCCACAGGCGTTTCAGTTTATGCCTAAAACATTTCACAGTTCATTCTACAACATAACTATTCTACAACCTTGAATAATCTTGTTTTGATTATATGCTTGATCAAAACATGAGTCTATACGTTTTAATTCACTACAGAGCTTATTTTCTTCATATAAAATTCTCCAGTCCCCAAAATAGTGCTGATATGATTAATCTATTAATTGATTAGTTAAAAACAGACCATTAATTGATTTATAATTGAACATTTTGAGAACCAAGAAATCAGTAAATATCCCAACCACTGAAACATGAAAAGATTTGCTGTTTCTCTCTATCACAATTTAAGTTCAACATTTGGGAGTTTTGGACTGTTGGTCAAACAAAAGTAATCTAAGAACATTACTTTGGGCACAGGGAACAGGTAATGAGCATTTAAATGTCAAAATTGTTGACGTTTTATTGATAATACTATTAATCTTCAACGAAAATAACTTTTAGCCATATCTCTTATAATATGAACTCCAAGGGTATCAAATAATATCAATGTCAATATATCTTCTGTTCTTTGGTCACATCTTCATATCAAGCAGCCCAGTGAGGAGTCTCAATCCCTAGACTGAAGGAGGGAATATGCTTCTCCTGGCTAATAGTAAATCTGTTCAGTCCTCTCTTGCTCTCTCTGTGATCATCTGTACTGTGTTTTATGACAGAAGAATGGAGGGTTACATTGTAACCCAGGTTCCCAGGCAGATGGACACCCACCTAGACCCCAGTCATGCTTGAGATTTCTTCCCGTTAAAGGTGAGTTTTTCATTTGCCAATTGCTTGCTCATGGGGAAATGTTGGGTCATGATCTAGACATGCGCTAAGTGATAACTTCTGTTGTGATTTGGCGCTATATGGATAAAAATTAAATTGAACTGAATTTACGACACATCACCTGTGGTGGCCACGCACTGATTAGCAACCCATGGTTATATAAGCACCACGCATGTGTGGCCTATCCAGTTAACCTTGATTGGAATATGTTTCGGAGCAGCTCTTAGCTGGAGAAATAGTCTCTTGACTCAGAGAACCTGGATTACAATGTAACCTTCAGTTCTCTTTCATGTCAAGACTGTCTCTCCACCCTATATATTCCATGTGTACGGGGACTCTGTAAGATACACCATGAGGAAACTAAGCAGATCCAGCTGCCCTTGAGGAGCCAACCTCCTCCTTTGGCCATCTAGCACTGAAACAAGGCTAGAATAGCCCTCACAACCATCCTCCATTGGCATCCTTATCCCACAGCCCGAACAGGTGTGGCCTACTGGGCTCGCCATTTTCTCAGCACAACAAATGAAATATGTGAATGCTTGTGGACTGAAAGGAAAGTATGCGCTAAGCGGCACTAATTACCCCCCATACAATCAGCACGAAGACATGGAAGCCCAGGTGGACCGTGGAGGCATGTCTGTTACTCAGCTTTTTTCCGTTTGTTTAGTTTTCCCTTGGGAATAACCCGAGGCTAAAGTACGCCTGTTTGTGTCCTCCAACTAGGTCGGACTTCACGAGGAGAATATGGCTGTGATTGCAGACAGTGCTGCCACCGATACACACAAGTCACACTTGGCCACAGTAATGTAGCAATCAGCTGGGAAGCATGCCTGCCGCTACCTCCAACGAAGTCGGATTTCAACACAATGGATGGATATGCGAGCAGACCAGCTTTCAACAGCCTGTGTAGGAAAGACACTGTAGCGATCCAGAGAGGGACCTGTAGACCATCTCTCCTACTCAATAGATAAGCAGACAACGCTCATGTCAAAACACACACACTAAAACTTATATAACCACGGGTTGCTCAGAGCATGGCCACCACAGGTGATGTATCTGAGAGAGTAATCCACATAAGCTCCCACCGTGGGGTCAGTCCCCGTACATGTGGAATATGTAGGATGAAGAGGTAGTCTTGAAATGATAGAGCACTCAAAATTTAATTATTCTCACTTAAATCTATTTCTCTTGTCAGACAACTGAATGAGCGGGAAATTCTGACATGATCACCGCTCATAATTGCTACCTGTTATACACGCAAAAAGTGACTCTGGCGCTGCTGCACATCGCCATTTTATGATTGCAAAGTTGTCTAACAAAATCAACATCAATGGGAACACCTGTATTGAGTTATTGGCTATATTCACATCTACATCTACATTCTTATCCTTTGGGGTATCCAAAGTTGTTCGACCATCTGATAAGCACTTCTGATGGAGTATACCGGTGCCTTTAGTGTGCACATACTGTAAGAAACCCTCCTTCAGCCATTGTTGGAATGAAACAGTGAAGGGAATAGAAAAGATAAAAGGAGCTCTGACAGTGAGCACTTTCTGCAGTGATGGACTGAGTTCTGACAAAAGACTGGCTGAGTACCTGCAGGCCAGCCTTCAGCTGCCAACGACTGGACACCATTATTACCATATCAATCTGCCTTTACAGCCCAGCTCTCTGCCCTGTTATTATCATTACACTCTGCATATATTAATAACTCATTTTCCATCTAGTGCCACTGATGCAATACCTGGTACTTTAATAGTGGATCGTCTATGTATAGAAGCCTGTCTTATTGTTCCTCCTCCATGCTCAGACTGCTTATCTGCATTCAGTTTGCCACAAAACCTGAAAAGTCTCCACACACATTGTTCTTCTTGTGCTAGCATTTTTGGAGATGTATTGGGCTTCTTTTGCATTTTCGTTTATGGTTTCTTTCGGAAACAGTTGCTTTAAGCCCTTTTTATTTTATACAGGTCCTTTATGCAGCCCCTCAGTTTAGCCCCTGTCTGAAACAGACTGTTTTAGCTCCTGTCGTTTTAAGAACCCCCTCCCAATGAGCCCATTCTGTTCTGACTGGCCAGCTTAATTAAGCATTGCTGTGCACATTAACCTCAAGTTTTGGAACTTTGACCATGTTTAATATCTAACATTATGACAGTATATGAATAACAAAAAACCACAAAAACTGTTGACCTAAAGGCTCAGAATCACAAACCCATATTTTAAATGAAATCGCTGTATACAAACAACACTATAGTCAAGACAGTTGGTACTCTTTCTGTCATATCAAAAGTATATTGTGGTGATGAGAGACTGTTAATTATGGCTAATTATGGCTAATTTTATATTTCTTTATAAAATACTCTCATGTTTGCTGAGGTCACTGTTGTCATTCCTCCTCTCCATACTGGCCAGGAAGAAATCCAACTACAGTGAAAGAAATGAGGGACAAAATCCACAATCCACATTTTGTGCAAAAATGGTTTTTAAATTTCAGCTAAAACTTTAACATTCTCAGTTAAGCAAGTTGAGTGTGTATCTTCATGCTGGTAGCTGTGTATAGGTTTATAACTGGTGTTGTGTCTCGTGGAAACACAGAGGTAATTTGGTAGTGAGACAAAGACTGTAATTTCTCAGGGCACTTGATTGGTGTAGCTCAGACTGCTGATGAGATCCATAGACTCCGCCATTTCCCATAGTGTAGTTGCTCTAAGAAGGGATCAATTCATGGCCAGTATTGATAGGAGGAATGATAGAGAGGCAGCCCGGCTTCGGTGAACTGGTGCAATTTCCAGGAATGGAAATGTATTCAATGATACCGACATTTAAATGTCATTACCTGACCCACCAAAAAGAAAGAAAGAGAGAGAGAAAACGCGTATGCATGATCAAGAGAGAGGGTGTGTGCATGGACAGACACAGAAGTGAAACTGAAACTTTTATCTGGTACTTATTCAGTGTAATTCTCAGGTTTATCAGTGAAGTGTATGAACTACACGGCAGTAACAAGCAGGGTGACAGCTAGCCCCTTTTGGTTCCCACGGAAAAGCTTAGGGAAGCAGCTGTGCATTGTTCTATATCAGAGTAAGTTAATCAGTTCAAACCAACCAGTTAGTCTTAGTCCAGTAAAGTCCTTTCTCTTGTAAAACTGAAAAATATAGTTTGAAAACACATTTTTATACTGTATATGTCACTTATCCAAGTGTAAAATGGGCTCATTGTTGCCCCTTGTGGCCATTGGAGGTTGGTCCCACCCCCCAACCCCCCACCCAAAAAACCAAACCAAAACAAAAAAAAAACCGAGCCAATCAGAGTACCACAGGCTGAGCTAGGTGGTGAAAAATTGTCATGGCGATTGTCATTGTCATGGTCACAAAAATGGCCAACAAGTGGAGAAATAACTCAAATCAAACCTGCCCCTAGCAACCGCTACCACTGCTTCTCCAGTATATCTACTGAAAATGATGTCAACTGGATGGATATGGCAGCCACCACTGATTGGTTAGGGCAAACTAACATCCCCTCACCCCTGGATAATGAAGTCAAAGTAAATGACAATTCAATCTGAGTGTTGGAGTAATTTGGAATAATGGTTTAACATCTCCCTCAATCTGCTCCGCATATATGAGTCAAAGGACACACGTAGGTATTCTGTGGGCCAAACACTAGGCATAGTGTCTTGGAATTAATGAGGACAGATGAACAGACATGTCACACACACATAATCCAAAATGCAAGTTTCATATCATCTGTAAAAAACACTAGAGTTGAGGACTGACCTGGCAGGCATTATAGAGGAGCTGGTGCTCAAACTTCTTGATCCCCAGGATCTGCTGAAACATCTCATAGAGCTGGTCTTTGCTGAGGATGAGCTCGGAGGCGGCGCTGGCTGTCATTCTCTGCTGGTGTTTCCTGGGGTCCTCTTCACCACGATAGATGGTGTCAAACTTGGCAATCCACGAGCTCAACACCGTTTCTTTGCTCAGGCCGTCGATCTCAGGCAGGCTGCGCACCCGCTTCTCTATGTGCTTCTTAAAAACCTCCCGAGAGTCGCTGGCTGAGCAGCCACCGCTCTGGACCATCCGAGACACACGGTCACTTTTTAGGAAGACCTGCAGTCAACAGAGTGATTTGTGAATTGACAGACAAGTTTTATTTTTGTATCCTGTTGTAATCTTTCAGAGGGGGGTGAGGACTGTATTGGTTGTGTTTTATATGTGGATCTCTTAGTCTTATTCTTTTTTTCTTTTCCCTTCTATTTCTTCTGTATAACTCACCTCAATGCAACATGCAGTATCCTATTTTGACTTTTTCGACTACTTGTGTCTCTGTGTGCATTTATCCATGATTTGTTTACATTATATACCTACAAAAATGGTATAATAAATTGATCAGAAAAAAATAAAGGGCAGTCTTTTCTAATTAACTGTACAGCAAAGAGAATATTTTCAAACAACAGAATAGAAGAGACTTTGAGAATTTTTTTTCATCATTCATAAAAACAGCAGCTTATTTCTGTAAGCATGGCTGGACTAACTTCCTGGTGGGCCTCCCCTTCTCTTTGCAGTACCAGTTTTCTATGTTAGAATACTACATGGTCCAGATTTGCTGTGTGGTAATCTGATTAAATACATTAATTTAGGAATAAGCAATATACTGTATAAGCACACATTTATTTATAATAATTTATTGATGTATAATAAATTAAATAAAACTTGTATCTGAGTGGATTTTAATCATCAGTACAAAAGTCTCAAATGTTACTACCTCATTATCAATATATCCCATACATTAAAAAGCCAAAACCAACAATGAATTGATCTACTTACAAGCATTGTGTGTGTATCAAAGTGTGATATATCTTATTGCTCTGTGTCACAGTGCCTTATGTTGTCCAAAACCTATTAAAAACACATCAGTGAGCCACACTGTTGCACTGGGTGACATGTTCCTTCATCACTATGAACACACACACTAGTTTATTTTGACTCAATCTCACACATACTGTCCTGCTTCCAGAAATACTCTCTAGAGCAGAAAATGTGGACTAATCCACCGCTGAAAATAGTCCCCAACAAATGCACTATTGCCTACTGTTTGAGTAATGTTTGTTAAAAAACTACAGTGCCCAGCTGTTTTAGAAAATTGCTGAGCCTTTTTTTAGAATAAAGGTATACGCAGTATTTGTGTCCTGGTTAGATTTACATCTTCAGTAGGAACAAATAGGTTTGGGGTACCACAGACAGGGTATAGTAAAGCACTGAGAGACAGACAAACTAATTGCTGGTTTTAGTCTTTTCATGGTATCTGTTGACAATTAGAAAAGTATAGAATAAATCCAGTCTTATCCTTTCATGAAAACACAGTATTCTCCTAGCAGCTCTTATACACAGTGATTTCTTCATTTTACAAGTTTTTCACCAATTAAGAGAAAACAAGAAGAATTTCAATCACAAACCAAACATTTTTGAGTTGAGTGAAAGCTGATTTATATTTGAGAGACTGTACAGGCTTGTGATTGATAGATGGTAAATTCCTGTCATCTCTGACCTCTCTTTTTCTCTATCTTTCTATTTCTGCCTGTCCCCCTATCTCTCCCTCTCCTTCTCTGTCTGCCAGCCTCAGTTTCAGCCTGAAGATAAAGCTGGGCTGAGAGCTTTAGGTTTAATTGAATTGGATAACCTGTGCCACCAGCTTCATCTGCTAAATATCACACCATTCTCATTTGGCTTGCTTGTGCTGCCACATTAACTGATAAGGAAGTGCCAGTCAATGTGTCAGCACCACCAACTAAACCTTGTTTTGCTAAAGCTCCTCCGAATCCCCAAATGTCCTCCTTTGCAACACTTCTACTTGGATGAGCTTTTATGGACATAATTCACAGCGCAGCAGAGATGATTAGTTTTAAAACACTGTGACTGAAGGAAAATTTGAAAAATCAGGAACTGTACCTTTAATATTTATGTCATGTTTCTATCCTGTCATAACGTTTTCTACATGGCTATTCTATATTAAGTAATGCAAATACCTACATAGTTATAACTCAATGAGTTGTACTATACATGTTTTAGAACAGCTTTTTTTGGGAAAAAAAAAAAAAAAAGTTTTGTGCGATTTGAAATTATTTGAATTTTTTTGCTTGTATGTCCACAGGTTTTCAACACACGTCGGCAAAATATCTGTACATGGATGGATAGAGAGTGTCAGCATTCCAGGGATATAAGAACCATGACAGGACATTTTGAGCCTAAATAGTGTCAAAAAAAGTTTGAAAAGATCATATTAACAGATTTTGTCACTCTTATTGAGATTCTTTCTCTTTTACTGGGGATAATCTAGTTCGTAGTTTTGAAACTACAGTTCCCATAATGCTTTGGGGGATAAAGGCAGGAAGTAATGTTGCCATGGAGTCAGTGGCTGTGTCCAATATCCTCCCTTATTCACTCATTCACTTCTCCCTATATAATAGACACTAAATAGTTTACTCAATAGTGAGCAGCAAATCAAGATTTCAAACACTAACTAATCATCTTCATTTCGCGTCATCACCATCAGCTGTCGCACAACAGTAATTTTCAGCATTGCATTATGGGATTGTTAACAGAAAGTAGTGTACATGTCATGAACTCTACTTTTTCATTCCATTGTGGAATTTTTGAGGGCACTATACAGTGAATATATTAACATACTCAGCATTCAGACAGTCAATAAAATGGCAGATGGTAAATATCGAGCACTATATAATAAACAGGGAGTAATTTTAGATACAGCTAGTTTGAATTAACCTGAGCTCTGTTTCCTTAACCTATATTCGTTTATATTCTGGCAAATTTATATCATGAGAAGTTTTGCTAAATGAACTATTAGAATGTCCTGTTTGCACTGTAACCATAGACAATCACTGCATTATGTTGATAGTGAATAAAACCAAAAGATGTGATTATTATAAGATCTGCAGTTATGAGGGGGGTCTTTATGGATTTTGATCCAAGTGTAAGTCACACTGAATCCAACAAGATGTGTTTCATGTCTTTGTGCTCAGTTTTGACTGAGTTGACAGAGTGTGCTTATTGATGCAAATAGCATTGCAAAGGGTTCATCTTTTGTGGGAGGATGTAAAGAACCATAATTGTGATAACAGTGAAATATTCTGTCCAGTGAATGATAAAAAATATCGGCATCATATTATCTGTGTAAATGTGGTGAAGAAGAGTTTTGTTGTTTTTTTTATACCCATCTTGTGGATTTCAAAGTGGATATTAAAATAAACAGCTGTCTTAACTGAGAAAACGATCTGACCACACTCCATTTAGTACTTTTTCTGAGGTTTTTGATCTTATCACATGATCTTCATCAGCAGGCAGTTTGCCCAGTTCTCAGAACTAAACTACTAAATGCTTTGTGGTGGAATTGTTTTCTCAACTGCTGTTTCCAAGGTCAACAATAAACATATCCTCAACCTTTAGCCAATATATATGTAAGAAGTCCTTAAAGTGCTCAGGAAAAAATAGAAATTTATACATCAACAATTCCAAAACGATTGATCATAAAATATGATATAATCAAAAACTCTATCAAGGTCCAAGTCAAAAACAAACTTTGAATCTCAATCGTCTTTATGTTTCAAGAGACTTTTAAGGAACAAAAGTGCAAATTACAGCTTAAATGTCTTCATTTTCATTTTGCAGAATATGCAATATGTTTATTCATATAAAATAGTGAGCAGAGTTATTAGCATATGCCTTTTGGAGATGAATGTGAACCTACGATGGCCGCAAAACTCACAAAAAGTGTGAAAGGCCCTCTCTAGAGCCAGTGTTTGGTTTGTCTGTTCTGGGCTACTGTAGAAATATGGCGGCCTCCATGGAAGAGGACCCACTCCCTATGTAGATATAAAGGGCTCATTCTAAGGTAACAAAAGCACAACTATTCTTATTTTTAGGTGATTATACACAATATTATGTATACTATATTTCATTTTTGCCAAGTCCATTCTGCCAGATGCCACTAAATTCTACACACTGCACCTTTAACACAACACTTATCTTGTATGATGCTGTATATCCGGTATCCTTGTCTCTGCTCTTGGTCTCTTTACTAAGCATTCTGCTTGAACATAATTATTCTGTGTTCACAGTAAATACAGTAGCAGCACTAAGGCCGAGACCTTTGACTTGTTATTATTGGCCTCTCGTAGTGCCAGCGATCCAAGAATTGAAGCTTATTCTACTCACTGTGAGTCACTCCAAATGTGTCAAATGCCAAAAACAGTAAATGAACAGTGGAATAGAGACTGCAGTGAGGATCCTGCCTCTTCTTTCTACACTTTTTATTTCCCTATTCTATTCTGGGTGGATAAAGCCCACTGAATCCTAGCCATTTGGGAGCACATTATTAAGACTGCCCTGAGGAGCTTAGCGCATGCTCTGCATCATTTCTCAGAGCAAGACAAGTTATCTCCACTGAGGTTTGGATACTTTTCCACCCATTATTAGTTTTCCTGCTTGGACAGATTCATTTAAACCAGAGAAGGCTCAGTGAGAGGAATTTAACAGCTTGCAAAAGTTAGAATAGACAGTTTCTATTTATAGTAATCATACAGAATTTGGTATTTAACTAATTCTACAGCAAAGTCAGAGGTCAGCTACAGCTACAAAAGGCACTGTCAACGGCTTACAAAACTAAACAGTATATAATTAATATGTAAATAAATTGCAAACAATCAAAATGATTCACCTGAGATGAACAATAACTAGATTTAATATACGTAGGTCTTTTGAGTATATATTGTAGATTTAGACTCCCTGACTCACCTCATAGTAGCTCTGGACGGCGTTGATGAAGGCCTCATCTGCCACAATCTGTGTTTCTCCATTGAGGAACTGCTGGAAACGCTCTTTGACTGTCTGCAGCTGCTGCTTACTGATCTGAGGGAGACGTTTAGAGAAAGAAGACAGGGAGATTATTGTAGTTAATGAAAAGCACAGCATAAACTTTAAAAATCCCAATCTATATTTAAAATCAAAACAAAACATAATCCTTTTGTCATTAAAATGGCTTGCAATTACAGAAATGTTGTTCCTGTTCCCTTTTCTTTCTTAAATATTTATCCTTTATGCCTAGATAAAAATCAAGTTCCAGTCCCCTGGAAGTATGTCTTCTTGTATAGACATGAAGATATCAGTTTGCTATGGCTAAGAGTAATGGTGTGGATCCAAGCCACCAATATAATGCTCACAAAACAAAAGAGAAATATGGAGAATGATTTTGAAAACCACAGATGGGTGGATCAACATGAGAAATTGTGTTTGTGCCTTTAACTGCATAAATAGCAAAAGTATTGGGTGAAAAATGTTCAACATCCAAAAGAGGAAAAAATCTCCCTGTTAGCTCAGCTATTAGCATCTAGTGATATGGTGAGAGCTTTGGGTTTTAATGAGGTGGTGGATAGTTTTGCAAAGATAAAATTAACATGTTGAAATATTTCATAAACTCAGTTATATATGATCACATGTATATGTTCTACTGAGTCATCATCCTTCAACAGAAACAATAGAGCACTACAATGAAATGACCAATAAGAGCCTGCCCCCCTGCTAGGAGACTCCACACCCACTGGCCAGCTCCCGTCCGCAGCCCTGGTAACTGTTACCATGGCCACTGCAGGAGAGGAAGCAGTATGAGATTACAGCTTCCTTAATGGGGGTCAAAGTTCACAGTTCAGATGAATGACAGGAGAGCCAGCTGTGTGCTACTGTTAATCCATAATACATCAGTGCATTAAATGAAGAAGAGGTCAGATGGAAATATGTACAGTAAACTACAGGTTTTCAAAGTGGGAGGCAGGCTTCCCCAGGGGGGCTCCAAACAGTTTCAGGGGAGGCTCAGTGAATGGAAGTGAAAAAATAATATGTTAGTTATTATATTAGTTATCAAAAGGAGATCACATAGAATAGCCTAAATGTGTGTGATTTGGTTAAATAGACAGTTCAGAGATACAGTATTTTGGGGGAATTTTACTGTTTTTCCCACTTCCCCTTATGAGTCAGAAACTCGCCTTAGAAACTTAGAAACTTGCCTTAGAACAGACTTTTTTATGTGTTTGGTGTAGTCCGAAGACATGTCAAACAGCAATATTAGGCTATCTTGGCTCAACTGTTGAGTGTCTATGGGATCGAATAACATAATCATGATCCTGTAGGCATCCAGGAATTGAGCGAAACAAAGCAAGTAAACTAACTTTTTCCAAGCTCTGTCTGAGGCGAGGCACACAGTCTCAGACTTTGAAAACCCCCGCAGTAGACAAATAAACTGTAAGTCAGTATGTTGTCTCGCTTGGTTTGAGTGTCTCAGTGGCAGATTTGTCACTACCAACCTCAGCAGCACCAGACTCTTGCAAGAACTTTCACTTTTAAAGCTGCACAAGGAATTATTTTGTTGGCATAGCTGTAGGTGCACACCATGTAACCATGTTATCCATTATTGAAGTCTTCTATCTTTTCTGTCTGCTTTTCCTACAGACTGTCTAATAATGCAAAAATGTCCAATGAATTTTTAAAAACTGCACCATGGTTAAGATTTGAATCACAGAAAATGGTTTGCTGAGATGCAGTTAAAACTTCTTCTTTCCAGGTCAAAAATAAACTCTCAGGCTCTACTTGGTCAAGGTTAGAGAAAGGTCATTGTCATGGTACAAAGAAACCAACACTGACTTGCGTGACAAAGGATGTGAACCACAATCTCTTGGGTTGAATTCTGACACTCTATACTCTCATCCATCTACTCCAACCTCTTCCCTCAGTCATTTTGTGTCACTATAACAATGTCTACATCTGCTATTGCTTCTAGGAGAAACGCAGATGTTGCTTGTAGGGGAAACATTAATACAGGTTAAATGTTTGAACAAATGATGAATAATGTTGTGTGAGGACAGTCTTTATTTTTTTTAAGTTACAATATGCAAGTTCAGGAAATCAAGCTATCATCTGTATGAGACTCTTAAGCAAAGCAAGGTTGGAGCCAAGAGGAGTAGTAGATCAGAGGTGCATTCACATATTGATTGACAGCTGTAAGCTCCCACCCCTGACTTGGCCCTCTCTGAATGGTTAGAAGGATGAGGCTCGCTTAAAAACTTGAGAGGGAAATATCTCTATACTGCTGCCAGCTTGTTCAATAAGCCTGGTTCACAGAAGCCTTTGGCAACACCTCTCCATATTAAGATATGCTTTGGAGCATATTTCAACTACAAGTTACAAGTTATTAGCAGTATCAATATGTGTGTGAGAACGTGTTATAATAGAGAGATAAAAAAATCAGGAGGGTTCCCTTTCTGCTTTGCTGCACTACTGTGCACTGCTTTTTATACCACAAACATGCATATACAACAAGATGATGAAGGGGAATAGCACTTATTCATACCACTGGTTCTCTAACTGCAGGGGTCATATCCAAACTGGTGTCTGTGGAGAGAGGATGTTGTATGCTCTACAAATTACTTCAGATTTTGTGTATTGTGATTTGGGGCCGTAATAAATTTGTTTTTGTGTAACTTGACTTGAGATGAGAAATAAGATTTACATTCATAAAAACAACAAGGTTTTCCCTGAAACTGAGAGGGAAAGTGCACAGGTTTGCTCAGAGGCATTTTCACACTCATGCTGTGGTTTACATCAACTATCTCCATCTAATTATGTATGATTTCTGAGGTACTGAGACTCTATAGACTCCAGTGTTCTCAAAGGATGCAAACAAACATTTAAAATACGATGCTCACCTGTTATTTGATACATTAAAATATTCAACTGTAATGTACAAAATATGTGTCACTGGAATGAGGATAGAGCATTTTATTACAGAAACAAAATAAGAATGCACTTGGTTTAACTTACATTATTTTAACCTTGTGATAATCATGATCAACATATATCATACCATTAACTTTCTCTACAGTTGGCTGATAAAGAAACTCAGCAGATGAGTTTGCAGGACTGCAGGGTTTAACATCCAACAAGCAATGCTTGATGAAGTCAATAGTAACTACTTATGTCATTGTACTGTGGATTTTAAATTTGTTTTTTGTGAGAATGCTTCTTGTTGAGTTTAACAATGATGATGTCTGTCTGTCCAATACTTTGGTCCAGAGCTACTGGCTATAATAATTTGAGCTGATCAGTTTTATAGTTTTTAACCAGGACCTTCAGTATTTGGATCAAGTACTTTGTTAAAAAATTTGTGCCAAAGGCCATATTTTCTGCTCTTGCAACCCATTAAATAATTTCTGGACCTCAATATTTGAAGCATATTCATATATCTGCAACAAAACAATACATCCAAATCCATAGCATGGCTATATTTGGTGTACCTTCAACAGAACATAGTATTACTGCACATCAGTTGTCAGTCATTAAATCAACACTGCATATCTTCAGCTGTAATATAAAAAACATCAGATCAGACTCAGTATTGGCAGATATACAATATTAAGGGACTCAGATAGGGCCACAAAAACTAGATCAGGACATCCCTAATATTTTTATTTGAACAATGGCTCAAATGACTATGTGTAATGTGAAAGCGGGTTGCCCATAGTCAAAGCCACATACGTGAGTCACGTGCAGTTCACACGTGCAGTTCTCATCAGCTCTATGGATTGTTTTAGCATTTTCAGCCCACAGCTTTACTGTTTGGTTCACTCTCACCTCTCTCATCAACCTGTTTCCAGATAAACTGACTATACACTACATACGTAGCATCAATCAGCAGGTGGACAGTTAGCAACTAGCTGAGGAACATAGTGGAGCATTTAGCAGCTAAAGAGACAGATATTTCTTCTAAGGAGTTGGTTTAGACCTAAACAGAACTGAAAGGACAGTGAGCATTGGACTTTCATTCGTCATGAGGCCAGAAACACCATTCCAAATGAATACTAATGTTGCTCTACTGGATGGGTAAACAGGCAACTGCTTGCTGCTTTGCCATATCAACTTTGTGAGATGGTAACAGCTTGTTGTGCTTCCCCCAAACGGACAAAAAATAATTTAATACAGGTTTAATTCTACCTAGTTAGCTCTTGCTAGCAGCTATGCTAACTCTTCCGAGAAATGCAAGACAAATCTCAACATTGAAAAAATACAGCTTCTTTTTTAAATCCTTGTTGTGACACAAACATTTTCTTGATTGTTGTTAATCAGCTTAATAATTTGTTGAGTTCAGATTTTATCTTTCCTGCAAGAAGTTTGGGCAGTGAGTTATCAAACCAGCTGTTGACAGTGCTCTGATACTGAACTCATAATTCGCTATGCTTATGAGAGCTAATGGGATTTCCGGTTATCAAATATGCAGACTGAATGGATTTCATACAGTAACTATGTCTTGTATGGTTTGTATTGTCAACATACAGTATACAGTATCTGGAGTGCACGTTCAATAGTATACTGACACACATGGCAGCATGTAGAGAACATTTTGTTTTCACAAGAAGCACTTTCCCCCCAGGACAACCACTCTGGGGCTCTATACACTCTTTTCTGAAAATATCGTTCCACTCCAGTTGTGCATGTTAAGAGGCATCTGTTATAATGTAACGCATTGATAGCACTGCCTCTCCAGGGAGAAGATGACAGAGAGTGAAAAATGGGGGAAGAAAAAAGAAGGCCAGAGAGGAAGGGGAAAAACAGGAGCAATACTGGAAAACAGAGTTTATTGTTTTGTAGTTATAGAGAACTGCAGGGAAATCGCAACTTTCCATTTATTTTCAAGAAAAAAGAAAACTTCCAAAAATCACTCTGACATTGGTAGTAATGGAAATGACTTACAATCCAGTCCTACAACATAATCTCGCTCTTGTCATGTGGTTCACTCTTTTTCTCTAGTCTGGTTATGGTACATTTCTACAAGAAAACAACAACAACTACAACAAAAACCCAATGCAGTATAGTTGTTTTTAGAGGCCTTTTAAGGACAACATTTCCCAGAAGCCCATGACACTAATACATTTAACATCATCAGCTTGACAAGCCAGTCAAGAACTATGAGAACATACAGTGAGGGCAGGGGTGTAGTGGTGCTTATACACAGGTATACAGTGCATACCTACCTAAACATATAGATACATACAGTATCAGTGCACATATTGCAGAGCAAGACTGCAGGCAAACATGTTATAGTCTTTCATGTAATCCGTGATGTTTGTTCCCTGACTTTAGCCTCTAAGGCAGTGCCGCCTCCCAGGCAAGTACCCCTGTAAAACAACACCAAGTCTGGGGAGAATTTGTCTTAAGGACAAAGTCGGTGAACAAATGTTGCTTTTATGTTGCTCCATATCAGGCATTCACAACTACAAATATGAAGCGAACACAACAAAGCATATTAAACTGAGCCAAACATATTAAACAAACAAGTAAAACTGTCTGACAGCAATGACATCGACGAAAGTCATTTGAAAAAAGCATTTTAAACTTAATATAGTCTTTAAACATATTAAAGGTTAGCTACGTTAGCTATTGCTCATCATCCCCTTCTTCTCTGCCTTCAGGACATGTTTGAAAATCTAAAAATTTACTACACAGACAGGCAGACAGAAGCAGACAGACAGACAGGAAGACAGACAGATAGACGCAGACAGACAGACAGACAGACAGAGAGACGCAGACAGGCAGGCAGACTGACAGAAGCAGACAAACAGCAATGCAGTGTGTCAGTGCAGTGTCTGGTACGAGTGGTGGATGACCACTCACTACGGCTTCCATCTGAGACCTAGAAAACTGAGATAACACCGTTAGCGCGCGCGTGTGTGTGTGTGTGTGTGTGTGTGTGTGTGCACCTCTCAGTGGGTGCTATCTCTCAGCCAGTAATTGTTCCAGTCAGTGTGGCTGCTGGAGTGGAGCTGGATCTGGCTTACACACAGCTGAGATCACAGCCTGAAAGCAGCAGGTATTTTAGGAGCAAATTCAGATAACATTGACTTACCCAGCATAGCAGTGTGATATTTGCCTTTGATTTAAATTCAGGGCCTTGTTTCCCTGGTGGATCTTAAGTCAAAGATGATTGTTTCTGCAAAGCATCTTTACTGAGGATACTCTTACAAATCATTGTAAATTAAAGTGATAAATTACAACTCAGAGGTCTCAGTCACGTGCCTCTTTTAAAGGTGCTCTTCAGATATTTGTTGATAACTTACAGGAAGAATAGCATTGTCTTGTGCACAGCTTGTTTACAAGTGCAATGGTTAAGCTCTGCTCTGAAACAGGGCCATGAGTCCACATTACAAATACATAGTATCATACTGGGACTAGGGAAAGGTTATAGATCACCTGCTGACTCTTTGTCCACTGATTGATCTGCATCTAGTTTTGAACATTTTCAGCTCTTTTAGGTTGGTGGATCAGTTTTGAATGTTACAGGAAGGATGAGGAAGAGAAAAAGCAGGACAATTGCTGCAGGACAACTCTGCTATACCCTGGATTCCAAGTTCTGGAACATTCAGCAGCAATGTTTTTTACATTATTTCTAGAAGATGTGTGCATACTGTAGCAGCTACACAATGGTTAAGGTATGGAAAAGATAGACAACTGCTGAATTGGCCTGAATATAAGACAATGTTCATATTCTTATCCTAAA
Source organism: Thunnus thynnus (assembly GCF_963924715.1). Taxonomy (NCBI): domain Eukaryota; kingdom Metazoa; phylum Chordata; class Actinopteri; order Scombriformes; family Scombridae; genus Thunnus; species Thunnus thynnus. The sequence continues at coordinate 35,409,325 of NC_089520.1, read as the reverse complement.
ACTCTTTTACTTTTTTCTGTGAGTTTTGTTTCACTGAAGTGTAAACCGTTTGAACCAAAGGTGCATGTTTCTCCATGACAGGCTCCGTCCTCTACTGGACTCTATGGGGAATACTCTCCTCCAATCATACTCACGTAATCGCCCACTGAAATTTGCATTACGTAGCAGGCCAACCCGCCTTTGCTTTGCCTCTACTCCTAGACATTTGGCAGTGTGTCGAAGCATCCTGGAAGGAGCCGCTGAAAACGAAGTCACTAGCGGCGCGACTGGTTTCCTTCCTGAAAGGGCAGGGCCATACAGAGACAAGCTGTCTCTGCCTCCTGATTCCTCACTCAGCTGGCTGGTTGGGGAGCAGGAAGCTGCAGCCTCCACTGGTGCAGGATAGGGACACGCTGGAATATTTTCCAAAAAATATTCAGGCTGCCGTGGCACAGGTGGCTGCAGCAGCTAACAATCTGGGAATGTTGGGTGTTGCTGCAGCTAATACACCGCTGGACGCCCCCGTCACAACAGAGCAGGCTGATTTTCTAGGCCACACCATCAGCACGATTAAAAACCTGACTGCGTGTTGGGTTAGGGTTAGGATTAGCTCAGCGCTTCAAGAGGCTGGAATAGGAGAAGGCACAGCTGAGCCATCATCTGCCGCTTGCACCTTCTTCAAGCCAGAGACAAGACCAGGTCCATCGCCGCAACACCACAGCAAGGAGGAGAGCACGCAGGCAGGGCAGAGCACCATCAGTACCTGCCGCTTCAGCCACCTCCCAGACCAACTAAGGCTGTGCTAGCCAAAAAAAGCTTGGTGTTGAGCTCATCCATGAGTGCTATATTAGGAACAATGTAATAAGAAAGCCACACTCAAAAGCAGATCTTTCTCTCGCTGCGCTCACTGGAACTGTTATTTTTCAGACCAGCCAGCATGGCTCGTCTCGTCAGGTAACAGTGAGGTGGCGAGCGGTGTTATATCCTCACACGCCCATAAATGGGAGTCAGTTCTTTAGCCTTTGTTGCTAAGGTTGTTGCTAAGGTTTTTCCGTGTTGATTGCATTATCCACTTTCATATTCCCGCTCAAACATGTATGGATGTATTTGAGTTTGCATTTCCAGTAAAGAACAAGAAAAAGAAGGGAAATCTTGCTACTACTGTTTGCTTACATAGCCTCCCAAGCCGCAGCTTCTGGAAGATCAGAACAGAGTGGGCTCAGTAGGGGCCTTAAAGAGACAGGAGCTAAAACAGCCTGTTTCAGACAGAGGCTGAGCTGAGGGGCTGTGTAAAGGGTCAATAAGAGTTAAATAAGGAGTTTTTTTATTAATAGATATTCCAGTAGAGCCCTAGATTAAAAATATAGACCTGTAAATGTGCAGAAAATGTCCCCTTTAACACTTGTTGTCACATCATAAAACATCATTCTTTTTTAACAATGATTTGTAACAGTTTTGGAAAGCACAGACAAAGGCAGTTGCCCTGCCGATTACTGCCAATAGGGGTGCCAGATTAGAAAATGTTCCAATGTTCTCTCTCCTCTCTGGAGGGCACATGATCAAATGATCTTTTTGGTGATTGAATTTGGAGGATTTGTTGCAGTGGGCCTCTCACAGTCTCTACAGATTTGCTCTCCTGTTCAGCTCTGTGATTATGTCCTCTCATTAAATCATCAAGTCCTGGCTCTTATATTTGGCTTTGGGTGATGCCTGCTCTCGAGACTCAACCACCCAGGATGATAGGTAACATACACAATCATTGGTTTGCATAACCTGTTTGCACCTCCCATACAATCATTGTTTTTACATTTGAGACCTTTGAGTTATAGAAAAGCTGCAGTTTTTGTAAATCTTTTTGAAATTTAACACAGTAAGAACAGACATATGAGTCAATGAGGATAGATATTGTAATGTTTCCAATAAAACCAGGGATAAACTTAAATTCTATATGACAAACACCTGCACACATGTTGTCAGTTATCCAACAACTAGAGGAAGCAAGAGAGTCCAAACAGCAGTGCACCGCAAAACTAAAAACAAGAAAGTCTAGCCCTCTGGCAGAGCTACCAGAGCTTACCTGTCAAAGAATAACAGACCTGCAGGCTGCATTCACCCAGGGTCATTATTCATTATTCTTCTTATGACCAGGCATGTCTGGACATGTAAAAATAACACCTCAATGCAAGTTGAATGGAGCACCATGTGAAGTTTGTTTACCTAGGACACCTCCTAATTTGATAAAACTTTTTATTTCAGCTGTCATGCTTACAGATATTTCTGCTGACTTGTCAGATTCATTTGACCAGAAAGGCCTCATTCTTCTGCTGTATAGCGCCCCGTGGTTTGATAGAAATGTGACATCTGTTCTAACCATAAACGATTGTGATTCTATAGCACTACGCACAGGAAGATCACATCAAACTGTTTAGAAGTGTCCTTGCACTGTGTAGTCTACAAGTTACTCTATGAAGATTTCAAGGGGGAAAAATACAAGTAGATCTATTGTTATAAAAATTAGGATTATATTGTGATTAGATGTCATAAAATCATACTATGTGTGTGTTCTTGCTTTTACATGTCATGGTGAATGTTCCTGTTTGGTTCTACAATGTTGCATAAATAGCAAACACAGCAGCTAAGGCTAACAGTGGAGGTCAGTACTTTAGAGGAAGTCAGAAAAGAATAAAGGTCAGAGACAGGTCAGGAGGGTGTCATCTTGATTTAAGGATCTTCAGCTGGCCACCAATTAGAGAACTGAGAAAATGTCATGACGTTATCTGTGGAATGTGTCTGTAAACAACAGGAGAAAACTGAAACGCCCATTTGTAAGGTATATAAACCAACTGTGAATGCTCCATGACGAGCCTTTTCTTTGTAACCTCATCCTGTGTGTTGCGCTGTGAAACGTTCCTTCTTGTACAAGAAAATAAATTCTTTTTTTGACACCTATGTAAAGAGGGATGTGACTGTTGGCACCCTTCCACTGTTTCAGCAGATATGTTCATATTCAGCGGTAGCCATCTCTTATGTTATATTCATCATACCATTTAATTCATGTAAGATCTGTAGTCAGAACAGTTGTGTTACCTTAGACTACGGTTAGGCTTGTATAGTTTCAAGAGCAGGGACTATAGAACATCATTCCTCATTCACTATCACCCCTATTCAGCCAAGAATGTTCATATCAGCAGCAGTGCATCCCTAATTAACTTACAAAACAAAATAACATTGTATACTTTATTATAGTTTTAACTTTTTTGCTGTGGAAATGGTATTATTTTTTTCTTTGTATAGCTATTAAGAAGGTTTTAAAAGTGATCAAATTTGAAGTTGAGAATTGTGCAGATTTAGAGTGCTTTCATGGATTTATGTTTATTTTAGTACTTATATAATTAGAGCTGCAACGATTAATCAATTAGTTGATTGGCAGAAAATGATTCTGTTTACTATTTAAAGCAAAATGCCAAATATTCACTGGTTGAATAGCATTTATAGACAGAATGATTAATCAAATAAACAAGTAAATAATCTGAAGATTAATCAATAATGAAAGTAACTGTGAGTTGCAGCTACAATGATGGCTACTAGTTACTGATTCAAAGGATAATTAAAGTGAATTTGGTGTTTGATGTTGTATTGGAGCCTCAGAATTTCTGAACATTCCTTCTAATTCCTGCTCACACAAATCCAGACAACATAAGGATAAAAAAAAATTGAATTTTAGATTTGTACATTGGACCTACACGTTAAAACTACAATAAACATGAGTACACACACTTGTGTTCTCACAGATGTTAGAACTGAGATTAACCCTTTCTCCCTCCCTTAGCAGAGAGCATGCCTGAGCTCCCTGGTGATGACATAACATCAAATGGACGGCTAATCCCAGATTACACACTGCACAGCAGACCGACAAAGGATGGAGAAAGTGCTCATCAGGGCGAGAGCTCCTATTCACACACTCACACACAAATGCAGGGCAGTGGCAAATGCTTACAACACACACTCACGTGACTACACACACACACACACACACACACACACACACACACACACACACACACACACACACACAACTGTTAACACTCGTCTGCAAGCAAGTTTCCAATTTCTTTTTTTCAGCCTTTCATGTGACAGAAAATATCCATATGCAAGACTTGTCTGTTCTCACTGCGCTGAGATGAGGCTGAGATTGAGAGTGTATAGTTCCTGTGTATTCAGTCAGCTTCAAAACACACCAACCACTATTTACTGGCACAGGATCAGCTACTAGCAAGTCTCTGTCTATAGTTAAACTGTGTCAATGTTTCCTCACTGGCCAACAGGCGCACAGTGCCAAAAAATACTGTACTTCCTCCATTCAGTGGCTTTACATGAACCTTTTATGATTATTATCTCACTAATGCTAATGTCATCGACAGTGTGTAAAGCTTTCAATTTAGATAGATTTCACTAATCTAGTACTGACAGAGCAGGGATTAGTCCAAGAAGCTGTCAGTAAATAGAAGCACAGACAGCTCGGAAATCTGTCTGTGTGTCAGTTAGGTGTCTGCTTTCTAGACTCCAGACCGTGCTGGGTCATGGTCTATGGTTCAGTTCATCCAAAGCAGAGCTGCAGCTAACGATTATTTTCATTATCAATTAATCTGTCAATCATTTTCTCTACTAATCGTTGCAGCTCTAAACCAAAGCAGTTTTAACAGGAGATGTGTTTCTACAGGAGCAGTGTGTCCTTGCTGTCGTAGCACATGTGGTATCAGATGTCTGAGGAGTTCCTCATGCTTTGAAAAATGTTTAAGAAACATATGGCAGTTTATTAGTTATGAGGAAGACAGTTGTATAATATCTCCTGTGGCTCTGGAGGAAAAAAAGACTCCCTTGTGATGCCATAGTGACATCATCTGAGTTATCTCTGCTTGTGCTTCCAAACAAATTTATTACAGAAGTTCTGAGGAGGTTACACATTTATCAGGCATAGATGATCTAATGATTGAGTTGCATTATCAAAGTGTAGGATCCAGTGTTTTTGGATATCTTGTCTCTAAAAATTTCCTAAACTTTGTGAAAGTGCTATACTAACTCACTGGTGTACTCTGTCAAGAAAATGCAGATCATTCTACTATGAAATTTAAACATGTCTCCTCTTCATACTCCAGCCCAGCCGATGAGTATGGAAAAAGCTTTTAAGAGGAACATAAGCATTTGCCATAAGGGTTTATCTGACGTATCACAATATCCAAATACAGTAATTAAAAAGCATTTTTGGAAAATCTTTTCACTCTTTGTTTTAAAAAAGGAATTTAACAAAACTAAAAAGTTTAGTCCATCACAACATAAAAGCAAGAGGAAGATCAGGGTACCCTGAGGGGTATGAGATCAGCTTTTTCCCCGAGCTCATTTCAAAAATACAAGTAGACTAGAGAGCGGTTGCTCCCAGCTGTATACACGTTAACACTGGGTAATGGTATGTACATTAACGCACATACATGTTAACGCACACACCTGGTGGGTTCAGTGGCTTGCCATATCATTGCAAATATAAAAATTAAAAAGCCTTTACTAACACGTCTACATAGTTAAATACAAATGCAACATATAATTTCCATGCACTTTTTTCATGTATTTGATGTATTGTACCAGAATTAGCTTAGCACTCTTTTACATCTGCAGACTATTACAGCTGGTGATTCTCTTTCATGTTATTGTAAACCCAACACTTCTTCAACCTGTCCTGTCCTGTATCTATATTTCTATATATAGTTTATTTACTAAAAGTCCTTACAACAACAGAGTATGATGTTATACTCACCACTCTACTGGTGAGTTTCTCTTTCCCTTTTCATTCACTTCTTAATTCCAGTCAGTTTTACTTTGCAATTTCTCTGATCAGTGTGCCGTCAATGAAAGTCAAGACTTCCTGCGCAGATCTTTCACATTTGACTTAATCCCTCCCTTTCCCGTAAAGCTTTTAATGTGAAGCTTCTGCAGGAAGTGTCTGATTTCACTGACAGAATCTTAGTGAGTGAAAACCTGGTAAAGTAGAAATAAAGTGCATTAGTGAATGAAACCAGTACTTTAGTTTAAAAGGAGAGACTCAGAGCAGCAGACTGGTGAGCATGATATGACTCTGTTGTATTGATATTGATTGGTGCGGTGGAAATGTACTTTATGGTGAATTTACCATGTGAGCTATTATAGTACATTTAATTCCACGCCCCCTCAATGTTTTTCCTGCAGCTTTTATTAGGGATCAGTCTTTACAGCTCCTGATAGAACTGCAACTCTATGTCATCTGCATTCCCCTGACTTCTGGCTGCATCAGGAGCACCTGTTTTTGTCTTTATTATATCTAAATAGCACCTCTTCTGTTGTGTTTTATATCAGTGTATGGATGGATTTCAGAGCGCACGGTGCAAATGCTGATTTGGTTTTATTCTCAACTCCAAACAGTTTGAGTACAATTTACTTACATTTGTTCTGGCCTGAGTACAGTTGCTATATTTGATGACATATTACATATTATATTACATTACAACTGCAACAATTAGTCAATTAATCGATTAGTTGTCAATTATTAAATTAATCATCAACTATTTTCTATCAATTAATCGTTTAGAGTGAGTTCAAATTCAAATTCTCTGATTCCAACTTCTCAAATGTGAATATTTTCTGGTTTCTTTAGTCCTCTATGACAGTAAACTGAATATCTTTGTTGGTTGGGATAAAACAAGACATTTGAGGACGTCACCTTCAGCTTTGGGAAATAGTGATCAACATTTTTCACCATATTCTGACATTTTACAGACCAAACAACTAATCCATTAATCAAGCAAATAATCGACAGATTAATTGATAATGAAAATAATCTTTAGTTGCAGCCCTATATTGCATTCATATTACAGATTATTTACAGCAGTGCTTGTATTTATGCTAAGCTTGTGGAGAAAGTTCTGGTCAGCTATCTAAAAGGCTGCAGACTTGTTATGGTAATTGCCCTGTGGCCCTGCAGACGGTGGCGATGAGTATCATATTAAGAGTCTCAATAGATCAGATTGGCATGATGACTCACCTCCAGCCTAATTACAGCGCACTCATTGCTTTCTATAAGTGGATGTGTCAAAGGGCCGCCGTACACTGAAGCATGTGGTGTATGTTCATGTGTGTGCTGTGTATGTGTGTGAGTGCGTGGGTGGGTGTGTGTGTGTGTTTGTACATGAACACAACAGGCCAACTGACAAGGCTTTCATCATCATTAGCAGCCTACATGCTGTCCTCATGAATTATGCAGACACTACTGAACTGTTGCTACAAACACACACACACACACACACATACACACGCACACAAACACACATATACACAGACAAGTGCTGTAAACCTTTGATGGCATCATTCAAAAAGGTTTTCCTTTCTTTAACTGCCTGGTTTTGTGTTGCCAGGCACACTGATACTGGAAGCTGTGAGAAGTAGTTAGTGTTGGGGGGAAAGTCTATTCACTGCTGTAGTTCAGGGGGGAATTTTTATGTCTTGCTCCTTGTGTGCACCCTTTTCTGTGTGACTGGATGAAGGCAAGACCCAAGTTTTCATAAAATAATAACAAAAAACTGTAAAAACTGAGCAAAAAACTGTTACTAATTAGTAGGTCTCAAATACTGCAGTTCTGCCCCTCACAACTTCTTCCAGAAATGTAGAGTGAAAATCAAAAGATTGTTATATGTAGCACAACAAGCTAGTAGGGATGTGCAGAGAGCCCAGTATTTGTATTTGTATCTATATTTGTTGAGGCAGCTGAACAAACTCTCTTACAAAGGAGATCCCCACACCGGATCTTGAACTCAAGTCTCCCAGATCATAGACGACTGCACTGACTGACTAAGCTAAAACCACATTCATCACAAATGTAACAGAACCACGTTCCCACGAATGTGCAGAGGTGTCTGCCTTACACAGAACTACTCTCTGGAGGCTGAAAATGGGTTTTCTAAACAAACTAACCTGACCAAACTTTTCATTATGAAGGAACATGTTACCCAGAGCAGCGCTGTGACTCACTTACTTGTTTTCAATAGTTTTGGACAACAAGGTCTATGGCACAGAGGAATAAGATATATCAGGCTTTGGATACACACACAGTACTTGATGAGTTCATTGTTGGTTTGAGTCTAAACATGAGATTTGTTGACAATAAGAAAAACATTTTTAAAAAGTCACCAGCCTTCTTCTTTAACACTACCTTCAAAAAAAGCATTTCACTGCCCTCTCTGACCACACTTCGCATCAGTGATGGGTGTAGTTGGGTCACAAGTGTGTTCTGTTGCACCACACCCAAAAGTGATGTTATAGTGTACTGACACATCCTGGAGTGTGCTTCACCTCACTGCAGTAAGGTGAGGGTTTAAACCATTGGAGGTAAACACAAACTAGATCTTCAATTGCTGTTAAGTGGCTCTTTCAGCTGAAGAAACAAAGTCAATTAGTCGACTGACAGAAAATTAAAGGTAGAGTCAGTCATTCTGGAGAAAGATTGTTGATATTCGAAGTAAAACCTGGCTTTGCAGACTGTGCAGGGGATGTTTTTCTCCTTGAGGGCACATTGGAGGCAGGCAACTGTCCAATCGGAGATTCCCTTAGAGAGTCAGTCATTTTGGAGAAAGGTTGTTGATATTCGAAGTAAACACCCAAACAAATTCACCCCACCCATGCTCCTTCAGTAACTCTGCCCCCCAAACTCATGGATGCATATTACCAAGGCAACGACCAAAAGAGAAATATGGTGGAATCCAGAGTGATGCGTCAGCTGTAGAGTCAACTCTGTTCCTCTCAAACATCATCACAAGCAGAAAAAAAAATTTCATCTCATGTGAGCACAACAGTCCATCCACACTCTCCGCCTCTCTGCAGCCTCCTCACTTCTCACTGGACCTGTGTTCAGCGTCTCTGTCCACAGAAGCAGCCGTCTGTCAGCTGCAGCTCGCTGTAGAGCTGAGAGGACAGCTACCAGACAAACTGCCTTCACCAGGCTGACTGACAGCAGAAATTTACTACATGTTGGCTTCACGGGAAGAAATCAACAGTGTTTGTATTTATTGATTCATTGATACAGTTAATTAGTTCAAAACATGCATACAGCGGGATATTTGTGTGATTTAAACAGCTGCCTGCTCAGATTACACTTCATTAAACATGACAGAAACAGACTTGGAATGTAAAGAAATGTGGGGGGTCTCTGTGTGACTGTCTCTGATTCAGTGTGGATTGATACATTTAATAACATCAAAGCATATCTGTTCTGTGAGAAAACACTTTCTGTGAGAATTGGCCACAGCCTCTCACTATCCAGTTCGTCAGCCCTCCCACCAGTCAATGGGTGCTGGAGATGGGAGACTGTCATGTCCTCACACAGACAGCTGCTCTGATGACTTTGCCCTGTCCTGTACACGAGCATCAACATCCCCTGCTGCTGATTGGCAGAAGGGACAGCTAGAGGACCATGAAGAGATATTCGCGGAATTTGACAAAAAGTGTATTGGTTTAGAGTAGCTGACTCTACCTTTAATCTGCAATTATTATGATCCCAGTTTCAAATTTATCAACTGCAGGCACAACACTAGTCCAGTTTTGTTTTTAATTTGAGAGCATTACAAAGATCTGACCTGCAGATTTACAGTCACTGAATCTGTCTTACAAGCCTTTGTTTCATCATGTCTGGATCACTGCAAATTCCTGTCTAAATCACAAAGCTTTAGAAAGGCTTTAGACTGTCTGAGAAGAACCCTTTTGTCAAAACTTAAAGGCACATAACACAACCAAAATGTGTTTAAAAGAAGTGGGAGGTGTCAATGTACTGTACAAAAGTGGACACCAGGAAATGATTTTTGATACTTTTTTTTTTATTCCAATATTAGTCATTTTATGTTGATATTGGATATAAATTACATCCTACCAAAGATCAGATCAGTCATCCAGAAAAATCTGACATAAGCAGCACTTCAGAAAGCAACATGAATGCTTCTGAATGAAATGTCTCTCCACCAATGTCACCTATAGGCAGAAGCAGCTGGCTAATCTTTCAGAGGGGCCAGTTAATTTACTCTGAAATTAAACTAAACTGCTCAGTTTAGCAGTGGAGAGGTTCAGAAGCCAAATCAGACACATCATCTAAAGAAATTCATCTTAAAAAAACATCTCCAGTGTCCAGACTAATTACCATATACAGTACATAATATGATCCCTTTGCTAATTTATTGTCAAAGACATAAATAATAACAGACTACCACAGAGAAACGTTTACCCACCAGGAAAGAAACCAGCATGAAAAGCCAGACATACACAGAGAGAGAGAGAGAGAGAGAGAGAGAGAGAGAGAGAGAGAGGGAGAGAAGAGAGAGAGATTTAGGTGTGTGTGTGTGTGTGTGTGTGTGTGTGTGTGTGTGAGAGAGAGAGACGTTGAAGTTGACCCTTTCTTTCATGGAAATACATTATTTATGTTATATTTATGTTTCACTACATGTGTTGCTGTGCTGGCTTTGTTGTTTGTTTGTAGACAGAACACATCGCTGCTAGCTAACAAGTCTTACAAAACACTGGAGCTAATATATTGACCTAGCTACAGCCGAAAACTAGCTAACTCTCACAATTGCCCATTGAAATGAAACTTTTTATCTTGTTCTGAGTATGACTTCACAGTTCACCTCAGAGTTTCTTTTTAGCGACTTGTCCATTCACGGTGACATGACAATGACCATATGTGATTTGTCTGATACTTAGCTAACTGTTTTTTAATCAAAGGATGATAACCTCACCAGTCGTCCCCATAGACTGTATATAAATATAATATTATATACTCTAGTCTATAGTCATCCCTCCCATACACTCTGGTAAGGCTGTAACTCTGGGTTTGACCACACACGCTAGCTGATATGTACCAGCCATTACAACACAGAGGGGCGCTGTTGCACTCATTTGAAAAAACGCTATTAAGATGGAATAAACATGGGCAAAGTGCCTTTTGTTTGATAAGGAAAATGATCAACTCTTTTATTCCAAAGACAGTGATAGGTATTTTTATAGTGAGAGAGTCCTGGCTTTCCATGGTTCCTTAGAGAAAACTTTACTGCATTTTAGGGAGGTTACAGGGGGTCATTGCTACATGGGCACTGCCCTTGCCCAGAACCACCAGAGACACCCTTTAAGCATCTCGCATGTTTGTTGTAGGCTAGTTGGTGATTAAGGCAGCACTGATTTGGAAAAATGGCAAAAGCAGAACGAGAAGAGAAGGAAATAGAGCTGTTGAGCAGCAGAGCAGGAGAGGAAAGAGGAGTGGATTCATCAGAGCCCCTATTGTGGTGCAGAAAACAAGCAGACAGATGGCCTGATTGTGTTACTGCTTCGAGTATCTCACCTGGGCATACTAATCTAATCCCCCCAGGCCTGATTAGAAGAGAAAAGCAATGTAAATAAAAAACAAAAGAGAACAAGAAAGCATTTCACTACAGATCTTTAGGTGTCCAATTAAGAACTGGTATTCTTCCTCTGGCTAATGAGGGTGGCAGATTTAAAAAAAAAACAAGAAATTAGATGTGAAAATAGTGTGAGATGTGTGATTGATGTGATTTGGGAAGAGTTCCATTTTATTCAGTATTGTGCTAAACCCCAAATAATTCTGGAGATAATTAAAAATGAGAACTTTTGTTTGTCTTGATTTTCAGCCAACTCAATGTTATAATTGTCTAGCCTAAATGCAAGACTGTATTTATAGGCAGGAAAGTCTGAATATAACTTATTGAAAATTAATTTTCTTTGCTAATTCTTGGTCTTTTTAAAACTCATTTGGAAATGTCTGTTTTGCACTTGCATTATTCATTTGTAATGTGTTGTCAGCTCATGTGGGCTGCACATACTGTATGTATATTCATGACTTTGTAATATGAAGTTCATCTTCAGCACCATCACCAGGTCTTACATAATTGGTGTTGTAAAGACAATCAGTGGTGCTGGAAGTAGTTTACATATTACACAGTGAACTAGAGGCCTCATGGGGCCCATGTTTAATTAAAGGAGATGTTTTCTTCAGACAGAATGGCAAGTAGGAGTATCAACACAGCTTCACTGGAGCCAAATGGGCAACTCTGCAAAGTATACTATTGTTCCTTTTTGACACTGCACTTGAAAACCTTTGATCCTTTATCAGGGAGGTACCATGTAGGTACCATGTAGGGCCCAGTCACACCAGCATTTATAACAGTGACATTTTAGACAAAGATCAGTTGATCTCAATGGAATAGGCACAATCAGTGGATTGGCATAAAAACAAGTAAATCTGCCTCCGAGCAGAGTTCAACTAGTGAACTAGTGAACAGTTAGCAACTAGCTGGTGAACACAGTGGAGCATTTAGCAGCTAAAGAGACAGATATTTCCCCCAGGAGTTGGTAGAGAGCAAAAACAGAGCTAAAAGAGAGTGAATATCAGATTTATATTCACTGGGTGGACAGAAACACAACTCCAAATGAATGATAATGTTGCTCCGTAACTGCTGGATGTTTATTGCAGGTTTAAATGAACTGTGTTGACTTATTGCTCAATTAGTGATTGAGAGCACAAGTAATCACAACATCAAACAACTTGTAAATCACCTATTTCATGAAGCACAAAATTATTTTGCGTTCATTGTGATCTACCCTGCTTTAAAGTCAGACAGTTTTTTCAAATAAAGAAATGTGGGTTGAACTCAAACTTGTACCCTATTTTTATGGACTAGTACTAGCTGGGGACCTCAAATGATTTAGGCTGTAATCATTGTAATTTACCCGTCACATCTGTGTTTTATGCAGCAGGATAAACAAAGTGTGGGCTTCACTCAAATTTAGTGACCAAATCCAAAGGATTATATCTGGGTATGATTGAAACAAGGAGGCCTTGTCGGAAAAAAGTAACAGTGAGATGCAAATTCACACAGAGATGACCTCTGTGTTCAATAAAACTGAATAATTTGCTGTGGGATTTTTTTACCTCACAGATTGGAAAGTGGCAGATTTGCACAGGATCAAGAGCACAGATGATCTCTGTAATTATGACAAATCACATGAGGATCACAGGTAAAGCCAGCCCTGTGCAGATAGGGCTTTAGCAGGTTAACCCACAGCTTCATGAGACAGATTTGTTTAGTTGCTCAAGTCTCAGCTGAACCGTTGACAGCCACACTGAATTCTGTTTCCAGATGGAGCGGACACAATTAAGAGAGCTTTATTGGTTCTTCAATCTCCACCTCTGGACTATTGTTATTTAAGTGATTTCTAAGTTTTCATGTGTAGTGACTGGTTTTAGTTCTTTAGTTAAGTTAAATCTCCTACGCAGCCGATGCATTTTCCCTGATTTTAAGACAGCACAGAAAATATCATAGTGTACATTAGGGGTGTGCCTGAATAGAAATACGTTTTTCAGCAAAGCACAAATAGTGGGGTTTTTTTAAACGAATATTTGTTTCACACAGAAATTTCAGAAATTATTTGTTTTCAAGAAGAAAAAAAACCCATGTCAAACACCAGCCCGCAGGTTGGTTACATCGCTATCTCAGTCTCTCTCCTCTTCTCCGCTGTTATGTCTACCAGCAGGTCTCAACTAGGGGAGTCACATCAACCTGCTACATGATGCACATTTCCTAATTTGGACATCACTCCCAGAGTTGGGGGTGTTCCCCAGAGATAAAGCTGAGCTATTGACACACGCAAAGTGCTCCCGAGGGACTCTCCATAACCTGTTGTTCCCCTTCTCCTATCCACAAAGTTAGGTTGTAAAAAATAAGCAATAAGTGAAAAGTGCAAAGCAATAATCTCCTTTTAAGTTCTTCCTGACACGTTACACGCTGTGCTGTCTCTGTGTTATGGGTGTATAAATAGGTAGTCTGTGATCTGGGAGATTCCAGTTCGAGACCCAGTGTGGGGACCTCCTTCGTAAGGTAGTTTATTCATAAGCACTTATTGTAACACTAAAATTAAAAGCATAATAAAAACAAAAACAGGATTTTTAAGCCTCTTTCCACTTTTATTCAAATACAAATACAAATACAAATAATTTTGCTGCCTCAACAAATAGAGATACAAATACAACTCTGCACATCCCTGTGTACATACTGTAGCATCTCTCTTCCCCATCCTCCATCCATATCCTCAAGTTTAGTTCTGCTTCAGTCTATGACTATCAATGTTAATGTATAGCATAAATTCAGTAAATGACAGATGTATGATGTGAACAAGAGGAACCCATCAAGTATAAATCTGTGCTGTAGATATTAATCACAATCGGATAACCTGATTTGCTTCTGACAGGGATGTTGGCTCTGTGATCAGTTCACTTTGGATCATAAAACAGAAGAATGAATGCTGAATATCAGTATTGACCATTTCATGAAACTTGTCTTATATCAGCACGGCTATCCATCCTTCAGACAGCAATTTAAAGTTGTTTAGCTCTCTGCAGATACAGATATAGATACAGAGATTTTGGCAAAGCTCTCACAACTGTTGAAAATGGATCTTGATAAGAAACAGGATTAGAAATGATTGATCGGTAGCCGGTGCAGATAGCAGACATGATTGACAGGGATGATATGTCTCTGTCAGAATGGCAGATATAAGCAAGTAGCCTGCTGCAAGATAATCAGTAACATCAATTGCAGAGATGTTATACATTTAAAATAATAATCATTTACTTTCATGACATCTGAGTATTTACATGTCAACTCTTATTATCTGTTAGGTGCCAAACTAACAGTTTTGTTGCAAACTAACTGATATCTGTCAATTTTTATGAGATTCCAGATATTCAAATTTTTGGGAATGTCTGCCCATAGAGATGCAACATATATTCTATGGAGAATATGGGGTACCATTTATACTGCAAATAATGTCTTTTTTCTTGCTCAGTCAAATAATTGATTGAAAACAATGTAACAGCGTTAAAGTTTCACAGTTTTTCAAGTCTGTTTTAAAACAATAGTCAGTAGGATGTGCAGAGAGCCCAGTATTTGTATTTGTATCTGTATTTGTTGAGCCGGCAAAATTATTTGTATTTGTATTTGAATAAAAGTGGAAATAGGGGTAAAAATCCTGCTCTGTTTTTATAACACTTAGGATAGGATATTAAGGTGTTAAAAAAAAAAGTGTTCATCGATAAATTATCTTGCAAAGGATGTCCCCAGAGACAGCAGAAAGGTGTAGGCCTTATTGCCTTTTTTTTAACCTACCTTTGTGTAAGGTTATGGAGAGTCCCTTGGGAGCACTTCGCATGTGTCAGTAGCTCAGCTTTATCTCTGGGAAACACCCCCAACTCCTGGAGTGATGTCCAAATAAGGAAATGTGCGTCATGCAGCAGGTGGATGTGACTCCCCCTTTTGAGAGCTGCTAACAGACATAACACGGCGTAAAAGAGGAGAGCGACTGAGATAGCAATGTAACCGACCTGTGTGCTGTTATTTGACTCTTTTTTTCTTCCTGGAAACAAATAATTTTTTTAAATATTTGTACGAAAAAACATTCGTAAAAATCCACTATTTGTGCTTTTCCAAATACCATGTATGAATTTGGTTCCACCCCTAATACTCAGGTGCCCAAATGAACACTGGATTTTACTTGCTTTAATTGTGTCTCCTGTTCTTACTGGCCATTAGAAGAACCCTTAATAATAAACTTACAATGTAAGTGATGGGGGCCAAATCCACAGTCTTCCTTCTGTGCAAAAAGGCATTTAAAAGTTTATTTGAAGCTAATATGAAGCTTGGATTTTATGTGTTTTCCTTTTTTATTTTTTAGTATTTTGTTAGGGCTGCCAGCTAGGTCTCTCTCCTGGCATTTAAGATGCTTAGTCAGGTTTTCTCCAGTCAGTCTGAGAGTCCAGTCTGGGTTTGCTGCTGGGTTGTGGGTGAATGATCAGCTTCAAATCGATCAGTAGATTGTGAAAATGGGTGTTTCCGGGGCATACACAGGTAGTGAAATCTAGTGATGAAATCCGGGTTATCAGAAACTTCAGCCATCCAAATGAGTCAAATCAAGTAGATATCTTTCAACGTTACAGTCTTTTTAGTCCCAAAGTACCTCTTTTTGTTACTATACTTCCACCACAGCTCAACAGGGAAACACTGTCTGAGGAAACACAAAGAGGGAATTTGATGCTAAAAAGACTGTCAGTGTGGCAGATATCCACTAGATATGACTAACTCAGACTGCTGAAGTCTCATATAAGCTTCAGATCAACTTTTAAATGCATTACAGTATGCAAATGAATAACAGGATCTGGTCTATAATAGACCATGGACATTTGAGAAAGCCAAAAGGGAGTTGAATGTGAGGCAAAGACATTGCGTGAGGTGAAGAAGCGTAAAAAATCGCCCTCCTTCTCTGAATCATAACTGAGTCAAATCTGAACACACAGACATGAAACACATATTGATATAATTCAGTGTAACTAACACCTCCTAAGGATATCATTATCTCCGATGTCCATCGCCAATAAACCTCCATAAATCCACTTAGAAATCAGAGACAAAAGAACCTTCAGAACTTGCTTGAGAATCATCACATTTTTTCAGTACCACAGTAATCCATTGATAGTTATCTGTACATCCATGGCTACACTGCAAACAGGAACTGCTAATAGCTCATTCAGCAGACTTATAATGGAAAAAGAGCAGTACCTACCTGTAGCTGACATTACAACAGCCCGTTTGATGAGCTTTTATGGAATCTTGCTTTCCTGATGGGTTTTTCTGTCATCATGTTGGTTTACATAGTCCTCTTATATATTGGTTTTAATGATTCCATCTATCAGATTAGTAAAAACATTTTCAACTTATGAAGTTTTATAAATAAGTTAGGGAACAAAGACCATGTCTTGTACTCATCCTATTTCCACACAAAGGCACACTTTATCTGTTCCTTTCCCTTTCATCTCAGCTTTTACATGACCCATGACAGACTTGCATTGCAAACGCTTACCTCTCGCCTGTGCTCCGTGATCCACATTCCTCAGTGAAATACTGTCCATGACTCTCGATCCAGCAGCACCAACGACATTCCTCCTTCACCACCACATCCCCACAGAGGCCATTTTTATCGCTGCTGCTCGGAGGAGAGCTACTCCTCCAAACGCCAGACTTCTGATCAGCTTGGATCGAGATACTTCACACGCCTCCACGCAATAGCCAAATCAGAGGCGGCTCTACCTCCCGCAATTAACATCTTCAACCAGACGCTTGCTAACCTCCAGCATTCTCAGGTAGACGGACATCCCGTTCCTCTGAAATGATGATAAAGCCAAAGTTTTCCAACTCTACAAAGACTCAACTTTCATCACTCTGGCCAGTAGCTCAAATCCTCCTGCTCTTCCAGGTTCACTGCCCTACGCCACCTCAATGCAGCACACCAATGACCACACCGCCTACTACAACAGAGCCCATTATTATTGCTCATACTGATTCCGCTTTCTGTCATTATGTTTCCACGTTAACATTTTAAAGCTATGAAAATTCAGACCCATCTTCTCCTCTTTTATTGCCTTATGGTTATCCCATGTCTAACTCTTGGTTTATTCATAATTGAGGCAGAACCACTTTGCCAATTTTCAACTATGGAGATATAGTGTAAAAAACAACAACTATTTTTTTATGTTCTCTGTGTCTCTGGGGTGCAGTTTCAAAAGAAAAACTCAGCTTTCTCGATCAATATAGCACGCATGGAGTAATTTATTGCTTCAATATACTGTATTTACCATCAACGCTGATTGACTGATTGATCCACATAAAAAAACTTTTAAAAATTTTCCTTTAAGTGCTTAAGGCAAGTGTGGTCTGTCTAAGCCTTTTGCAATACTCAGGCCACTCCATCAGGATAGGCATTGCTACTTCCGCAACCATTCAGGGAATCTCATCCTTTTCCCTCCAACAAATGGGCTGCTGGTCATCTTCACCACATTACACATACATTCTACCTGACTCTGACGTCATCCCCTTGGCTCAAAAAAATATCCCCCAAGCCCTAAGACTTAAAGGTAGAGTCAGAGATTCTAATCCAATACATTTTTTGTCAAATTCAACAATATCTCCTCACGGTCCACTAGCTGTCTGTTCTGTGTGTGCACTGAAAAAAATCCGGTGTCCATACACAGCTCTGGCTCTTTAAATGGTCATGTAAATACAGTTGCTCAGAGCGAGCCACAGCCAATCAGAAGGGGGCGTTAGCGCTCGTGCACAGTCGTCAGAGCAGTTATCTGTATGAGGACATGACAGTCTCCCGTCTCCAGCCCAGAAGGTGTTTTCTCACAGAACAGATACGCTTCCATTTTATTAAATGTATCAATCCACACTGAATCCAAGACAGTCTCACAGAGGACCCCCCCCCCCATGAGACTTTTTACGCTCCAAGTCTGTCTCTGCCATGTTTAGTGAAGCATAATCTGTGCAAGTAGCTGTTTAAATCACACAAATATCCCACTGTATATGTGTTTTGAATTAACTGTATCAATGAATCAATAAATACAAACACTGTTGATTTCTTCCCGTGGAGCCAACATGTAAATTTCTGCTGTCAGTCAGCCTGGTGACGGCAGTTTGTCCGGCCGCTGTCCTCTCAGCTCTACAGGAGCTGCAGCTGACAGACGGCTGCTTCTGTGGACAGAGATGCTGAACACAGGTCCAGTGAGAAGTGGGGAGGCTGCAGGTAGGCGGAGAGTGTGGATGGACTGTTGTGCTCACATGAGACAAAATCTTTTTGCTGCTTGTGATGATGTTTGAGAGGAACAGAGTTGACTCTACAGCTGGTGCATCACTCTGGATTCCACCATATGTCTCTTTGGCCGTTGCCTTGGCAATGTGTATCCATGAATTTGGGGGGCAGAGTTTCTTAAGGAGCACACAGCCTCCATTTCCACCACCGCTTCAGCTGGCCACTCACTTTTGGGTTCCCTACCCAGTGCCACCTGCACTAGGTAGGGCACTCACTTCCTGTATTGGTGTGCCACGGCACACCAATGACGTCATCACACTGCCCACTATAGCAGAGCAGCAGACTACCTCAGCCCTCACTGAGGGCCAGGTCGTATTTCCCCATGTGCCTGCTCCCTCTGTGTCTGAATTGTCTCGTGTTTTTTCCTTGTTTCTTTCATCTCTGCATCCATGGGCCACACATTCTACCCCTACACACACATCCCCTCATCCTTCATCCCTTCATCCCTCAACCCCTATTGCTTCATCCCATCATCCCTCATCCTTTCATCCCTTCATCCCTCATCCCTCCCTCCAGACCCTCAACCCATCCCTCCTACATTATCCTGACTCTCCTCCTTCCATATTATCCATTAAACAGCACCCCCTTCTCTTCGCTTCTTCCAGCCACAGCTATATAGTTCCCTCAACTCCGTCTGCTTCTTTTTCATTCATTCAACCTTTATTTAAATCTCGAGGTATCATTGAGGGCATGCCCTCATTTTCATCGATGTCGACCAGCTGTATCAAATGCTTCGACACAATGAACCATTTTCAGTGCAATTTCCTCATATCGATTCAGTGCTTCAGTCAGCTTTCTTTCCTCCATCACTAGTTCATACCATCAGCAAGCCATGAATCTTCCTCCTTCCAACCCACTTCATTTCCGTTAGCTCCAAAGAACCATCCAGACCACCAGAACATCTATTTTCTCATACATGGTCGTCCCATGGTTTCCACTCAGTCTTCACATGCATGTCTCCACCCTTTTTTCTCCCTCCCCTCAACCCCCATTCATCCCACCCTTCGGCCGCCCTTCATCCCACAGGCTTCTAAAGCCTTCGATGGCCTCAAGCCTTTGAGGTTGGTTCTGAAAAGTTCATCTTGTCTACAGTGAGTTCTAACTTTCAACAATCAAAGTAAGGGATAATGTACAGCGAGTGGGTCATTATTGTGAAATGAACCCCAATAGGGTGATGCAGGACCCTGACGCGAAGCGGAGTAGCTGCCGTCACATCTGTGCCCAGTCACAGACATTATCTCTAACGTTTTTTTGCCACAGGGTGTGGCGAATGAGCTGTAGTTGGTAATCTTACCAGAGTTCTTTCTGGAGATTGATATGATTGGACGTGGTCTTCCAGAGTCTATGAACAGACATGTGTCCTTGGCAATGGTCTGTCATTCATAGCAGCGATCTGCTATTCAGAAATAACAGACCATTGAACGGCATAATTGACCAATCATAATCGGGAACTCAACAAAGCCGTGTAATAAACATTAACAATGGCTGACTTCTGGAGTTGTAACACCTAGTATGAAAGTCCTGATGTAGGACTTTGGCCAAATGTAAAGATTTGTTCAAAGATGTTTGACACTGGACCTTGTGGAGAAAGAGCAGTTTGTTTTGGTGAAAACAGTCTTCTCATTAAAGTGCAAGACTTTATACATTGTTTTTCCAGTGAAGATAGCTGTGCACTGTGCCTGATGTCACACACTTGAAGTTTAAGTTCATGCTATCCTTAGCCACTTTTTCACATAGATAAACTGTTACACTTAAGTAACACGTACACAAAAATATCAGTCTCTAGGTAATTGAAAAATGTTCTGGATATATCCTGGAAATTGATGTCTTTTAAGACATCATGGAAACACTGTCCTTGCTTGCATTATTTTGTTTAGACATAATACTATGGTTTGGAAGCATATGGCATTACTGGAGACCCATAAAGGTATGAGAAACAGCCTTGTATAAAAAGATACTGCTGCCAAATTTAACTTGGCATTAAGATTATTTCTGCCTCAAAAGCAGTTTTACCTGCAACAAACATTTAAAGAGCTAAAACTGCAATTTGAAAAGACTTTATAAGACAGGTTTTGATCATTAAAGAAACAACGAACAGCCTCTCTTTTCAGCCCACAGCATCTCATGCCCGGTGCAGTACCACCCACTTCCCAGCTGACTGGCAAATGTGTTTGAGAAGGCGTATGAGCTCCAGAGTGAGATCTAAACACAGAATATCAAATTAGACTTTCATTCTCTGTCTACCTCTACAGATCCTCTCGTAACACACAGACTGATTCTGACTTTGTGTCTGAACTGTGATGCTGGCGTGTTTTTTAATGTCTTGCATTCATGAGTCTTTCAAGTGTTCTCTGCGAGTGCAGAGAACACTTGAAACTGATGACCAAAATGTTTCTGTGATTCCCACCTTTCTTCCAATCCAAAATCAGGACCAGTTTCCTTTTTTTTTAGTGATGAATGAACTGATGAAAATATTTGCACCTAAAAGCCAGCTTTGCTAAAGCTTCTCAGCTGAGCGAGTTCAGCATGGCTGCAAAATGATTAATTTAATTAAGTTGAATGGGAATGGGATGTTGTGTTTAGATCACACAATGGATGTGTTTGTGTTTAAATAAAGTGGGGATGCAAAAAGTACAGATGAAAACTGATTTTTTGAATGAATAAATGAATAAATTATTGTTTTATTCCCGGTCGTTTAGATGCAGCACGCTTCCTCTCCACAGGAAATATCAAACAATACAGGAAATAAATTGTGTGGAATGCAGTAAAAAGAAATAGCACATGGTGGACAGAGCAAACAAATTAATTTGTGAACATGTATGTCATATTAGTTGTGAAGAAGCAATACAATGCCACGATGTTCCAGAAAAACAGAAGAGTTAGAATGTTCAAAGACTGATATTAGCACACAAAAAACACAGCCTCTTCATTTATTTCAGTGAGATCCTGCGTTGACATCCCTTGTCTCCAGCACCTGAGCTGTAAAAACCTTCCTCAGTATTATAAACTGCTGTGCAGCCTGCAAACTCATGGATGTATTACTTAAACTGGACTTCCTGGATCGTATTTCATCTTCTCACTTGTATCAACACACTCCCACCAACACAGCCCCTTGTGTTTTTTTATGCAGCACTATTTTCAGTCTGAACACCTGCTAATGTCAGCCCACTATCCCGAGGAATTATGTTCGTATAGGATGATTACGCACCTCACAATTTACATCCAGAGCCAATGTTCAGTGCCAATGCAAGAGTAGTGTTCCTTTTATTCAGCAAGGCTGAAAGTAAGGGTAGAAACACTGAGTTGGTGGTTGGGAATGTAGTAAGTCAGTCTTTCATGTGTTTGTCCTTTCACAGACCTACGATTATGTTTGCCCTTTTAAGAACTGTAACCACGATCTTTCCCAAACCTTAATCAAACGTTGCTTGCCTAATCCTAACCATAACTTAAACTGTTTTTTGCCATTACATTAACCATTACATTGCTGCCATACACAGATATTGTAATAAGACTTGGTGTTGGACAAAAAAATTAAAAAAACAGTGTCAATGCAACCCCCTCATTCATTTCAATGAATCACTGCTCAGCATGGATCGCCATCGATGCAAAAGAAGAAAAAATGCAATCTCATCCAGCAACTCACTGTATAACCAATCAAATACCTGCAATGGCTCATTCCTGGCACATTACTTTACATTGCTTTCCTCGATGGAGACATCTCCCAATGGAGATGTCTCATGGTATTGTATACTGCTGTGCCTGTGTCATCTGATAACCCTTCAGACTCATGAATGTAGAACTCTAACTGAATTCCTGGATCTGGAGGAATTGGTACGGCATTTGACAGAAATGCTTTTTAATGAGTTTTTTGTTGTTGTTGTTTGGGGTTTTAATTTTGAGACATTTGAATGGAAACTTGATGGTAACGCATGCACTATCAGTTTTGTTTCTGTGGTGATCACATTGCAGCAGGGACTGTTGCTTTTTCACTACCACACTGACTGGACATATGTAAAGTTGAAATACTGTGGATGTTATTTGCTTTCAATTTCAGTCACCAAGGTATTACATAGCATATTGATATTTTTTAAAAGACTAGATTACAAGTGGGCGTAATCAATAAATATGCTAGTAAGCACAGTCAATTTATGTAGCATTCCTCACTTCATACATGCGGGATGGTGACGTTAAAGCCCCTTACTGCAGTGTCTCTCATCATGCATTCTCCAGAGTGGAGGACAACCTCATGGGGACAGTGAAGGATACAGTGTAACATGATGACACCAAAATAACATGTTGACACAGACAGAAAATAACAAGACCTTTAGTGAGCACTGTAGGGGTGATCTCTGCTCTCACCAGTAGCCTTTGTGTGAAATATGGAGTAAACATGAGGATGATCTTTAGCTGAGTATTTGAAACATCGTGTGCTCCACTTCAGCTGTCTAAGCTGGATTTTTATATGAATGTCCATCCACATACGTGCTACCACAACACAGCAGATACAAGAATCCACTATGTGTTCGACACATCAGTTAGTTAGTCAATGTGCATTCATCTGACTGCAGTGGATTGACTTATTACTTGACTTAAAGGTTGACTTTACACTAAGTCAAGCTTTAAGTTTTAAAGTTCCCCTCCACTCAAATATGTGTTTTTCTTATTGTTCCTACAGTTGGATGTTTGGGCTTCATTGTACAGAATGATGTATGTACAGAGTTTGACACTAGAAGGCTGTTTTCACATTCATCTGTTGAAAGTGGAAATCTTTTCTCTGCTCTTTGAAAATCTGATTTTTAGGGATGGGCCTATTTGTGACATCACAACTAGTTTGGAAGCTAATCCTGCTCCAATATTCAACTTACACAAGTGTGATGCTGAAACTTGAAGCCTCTAGTGCACAAATACTGTGAATGGACTTTACAGTGAAGTAGGAGACATTTTGTGTCCAGCAGTTCAACTTCTGAAATGAAATATATTTGCATAATCATAGATTAGATTCTGTAAGCTATATATGAGAGAGAAGGCATATATGTGATTTTAAAAACCATATCAGACATACATTATATTTCTCTATGCATGTCTGAAGGGGATCTTTAAGTTTGAGTCTGTACTGGAGCTTCTGTGAGCCTGTGTAATTTAGCCAGTTGGTACTATCAGTTGTCAGCAGTTCAACCAGACAGACATTTCCCCTCTCACATGGGTTTATTTCAATAACTGTCCAGATGATCCAATTCAAAGATTAGACAAAAAGTCCAAAAACTGAAAACAGATTTGTGCCATAGCAGTTTTTTTCTTCTTTCTTCTTCCATGAATTGTCTCTCAGATTTATCTTTTGAGACCTTTGGAGTGGCCCAATCCTTATATTGGGAACCACTGGACTAAACTAGCTAACTGTACAAAGTAGTTCAAACTAGCTGTAGCAGTAAAATGCTGCTTACACATTGATGTATCATTATTAATAATCTAATATTGATATGCTTCACGGCCTTAATAGTTTTTGTTATAATAAATAAAATTTGCTGCCATTTCATATATGTTTCCCATTTTTGGCATGTCCCTGAAGCCAGGTGATGACTCTTAAGACACTTTGTCTTATTGTTGGAAGTTGTCAAGGCTGTGCACAGCCTCCAAACCTACGCCCTTACAGTCACAGATCCACAGATATCTGTCTTAATGGCTGCTGCCTGTTGATGGCAGAATCACAAGTCAGCCTGACATCTCAGTTTATATGATTTATAACCAGCACCTCCCCCACTGGCTGAGCTTTCTGTGGTGTGGTCTGTTGCCTTCAGCAGGTGCAGGAAGTGTATTCCATTTACTTTCTATTGTATTATTTCATGCTTCAGAAAGCACAGTTTCAGTAAATGCTAATGGCAATAATCAATCATTATGCAAACAAGTGCTTTTGATTAATTCTGAATTCCATGGTGGATAAGGATGCCATATTCACTAGTTGGATTATACACACACTGTTAAGCAACCAGTGAACAGATCCCATATATACTGTACATAAAGGTGATCAAACAACTTACATCACAATCATCAAACTCTACTGCTAGTAAGCAAGGAATACCCTGCAGTTAGCTATGACAATATATTTTTAACAGACTTTTACTCTTTTTTTACTGATATTAATGGAATAGTTAGGTTTGGGACATAAATATGTTTATTCTCTTTTATGCCAAGAGTTAGATGTGAAGATTTATGCAGCCAGAGGGCAATTAATTTGGCTGAGCATACACCTTTAAAGCAGGGGGGGAAAGCTAGACTGACTCTCTCCAAAGTTCAAGAATACACCTACCATGGTATCTCCTTTGTTTAATACAAAGTTTGTATTACAAACAGTTTGTGGATTTACAGGGACTTACATGCTGGAACACTTTCTTCAGCGGACAGCCACTAGGTGCACTGACTTCCTAGTCTTGGCAGGTTGCCTGGCAACCTCACAGTAATGTCAAGATTCCAGGAAGACACTGTGATGAAGCAATGGATGTATTGAGAAAGCTGGATATAGCTTGGTGAGTCAACCCTGCTGTCCCAGTCATCAACTTCGCTACAGCAACAAAAAAAAAATCCCCTGTGGCCAAAAAAGTATGTTCCCCATAGACCACCATTCTAAAAGAGACGTCTGTGAAACAGCATTCACCTGCAAACTAGGCCAATTATTACTCTCTGCAGATTTTTATATGTATAAAACTCTTCCAGAGTCTAGCAAAGCTATGTTTACATGCATGACATCATTCCGATGGAAAGTTCATGGGCCAAGCAGAACAAAGCAGGCGGGGCCAGGAACACACAGCAATGTGCACATGCACACAACGAGGAAGCAAACCAGCGCACAGGAAAACTTTGATGTTTTTCTTCCCTCTAGTGGTCAAAAACTGATTGATGCTGCTTTAATGTTACCAGTGGTGAATTTATAGCTGCTACTTTAAGAGATTTGTTATGATACCTGATGTTGCAACCAGATGACAGGTTCTTTACTGGGAGACAACACTAGACTGCTTTCTCTTACTTTTCACCTGAGCTTAAGTTTTACAAATACATTTACAGTTGAGCTGTGGAAACTAACTTCATTATTGATTCAACCTGACAGTTTATATCAGTGGAATCAATGCAAAGTTGCTTGGCTTAACTCAAATTGTAGATGCAATTATTATTGTCAGAATGACGCACAGATACAAACATCGATTTTTCTCTTATTTCAGTAAGTGGCTGTCACAGTATGCTTTCGTGTCTTGGGTCTCTGTCATCTGCACTCTTACATTTTTCAAGAAACATGTTTCATGACCAAATCATCAACTTCCTCAAGAACAATCTGCCAGTGTCTAAGGAAACATCTTATAAATCAAGTTACTGCTGAAAGCAGTGTATTGTGGCGTGTCTGATTTTTGTTTGGGTGCTATAACCATAGTCTGTAGAAAAAAATAATGGACGAAGCCACCATGACATCACCCATTGATTTGTGAACTCCAAATTTGAAGCCTTGAGTTCAGCATTTTGACCATCACCATCCTGGTTTTTTGGAGCCAGAAGTGACCATATTTGGACAAGAGGGTTGAGCTGACCCTAACGCTAGCATTAGCTGCTAGCTTGGTTAGCATGGTGCATTTACAGTCTATAATTAACTGTCATATTGCTGATGGTAATTTTGGCTAGCGAAAAAATAGGCTTAAAACAAAAAGTACAACCAAATGCTGAACAAGACTTTTTTAGGTGACCAAAATGTTACAATTAACTTTCATGAACTGAAAACACACTAAAATAGCAACAGCTACACTAATCTGGGGTTACCTTATATAACATACATAACCAGTGTTGTCACCATGGTAGTGACTTGTCAATCAAAAGGTAACCACACCCTTAAATACACCCTGCTTTATCATCTATTTTACTCTAAATAGGACCATAATTTAAAAGAACATCATGCTGTATTGAAGATAACTTAAAACTAATGATTGAGACCATGAACACATCAGGAAAATGTTTTCTGAGGTAATGTATCAAGTGAGAAATAGGGTAATTTTCTCATAGACTTCCATACAATTGGACTTCTTTTTGCAACTAGTTGAGTTGCCCCCTGCTGGCCATTAGAGAGAATGCAGGTTTCAGTTACAACCGCATTGGCCTAATTTTTCAGACCCAGAAATTCTTGTTTGGCTGTAACACAGTGGTTCTCAACCTCTTCTAAGAACTGGACCCTTTGGAGAGGTAGCTGCAGACCAGCATAATAGTTCAGGCTTTATGCATATAGCTGCAACCCAAAGCCTCTTTACCTCTAACTTGCATGTGAGTACTGTGACTTTGTATTGGGCTCTGTCAAAACTCTGAGTGCACAGCAGAACTGTGGCAACACAGATCACTGAGTGTAGATACTGGAGGACTGAAGCTGCTGATATCCCGCTTCCACTACATGACTGGTGTAGACAAGGTGTAGGCTCAGAGCTCATGGCTCATGCTGTTGTTGAATGGCTGTAATACCAACACAGACCACTAGGGCTCCGTGGGCCCCAAGTTCAGAAAAAATGTAAAGGTATCAGTGTGCTTCAACCAAAAAAGCTTGTCAAATGGTCAAACTGTGTCTGAAAACCCCTCCCCCAATCCTTTCTGACATTGGAATTGGGGTTGTGTTTGACAATTTCTGTAAAGTTCTGAAACAAATGATCTGACAATACACACCCACTACCACAGTGACTGGCTGGATGTGTGGGATGAACTTCTCTTTGCTGCTGTCTTTTTTCATTTTACACAACTACTACCGTCACTCTTTGTATTTACAGCTGAGTGCGACATTACAGCTTTACTTTACCGGCGCAAAGCCAGTGTTAGGGCAAATGCAGTCTTTATGCAATTTTCTTCAGGCACTGGTCTATTTTTTTGCATCTGCGCCTAACAAACATGTTTGTGCCAAGGTGGGAGGAGAGGCACAGCTAAGGCTGTGTTTATGCTGATTAGGCAGCACAGTGCAATTTTGGTGCTCATTTTGGCATGAAATTGCTTTAGTGTTAAAACCTGCTCAGACCACCTCTTATCACAAATGCAGGGCAATTTTCAAGGCTTTAGTTGGCTGAGGCACAAGCACACAGATCTCTCCAAAATCATCCTTTCAGTTATGTTACGTATGCCTCTTTTGGTTTGCTCACATTTTCTCATCTAGTGCAGATTGATATGTGCTTCAAAATTATTTTTTTTTATATGAATGAGGAAGAGTCAGATCAATAATACCCACATGTCACTGAGTGTAATCAAACATCAGTACCAATATGCTGTTTAATTGAGCAGACCACGACAACTTTTCCATGTAGTTGATACCAGTAGTCATCACACAACAGCAGGAATGATGGTGTATTTCATCTAAAATCTACAATCTGAAAGAAGGTCTGTGTGCAGATTTTATGTACTAATGGCACAGCAGGGGTAACCTCGTTTAAATTTTCTGACTGGATTGCTAATTGATGATCTGTGTTCTAAACATCAAACTTGTCATTACGGTCTCAACCTCTAAATTTAGACCCTCTAATAAGTGTGCTGGTGGTCATTTTGGAAATTATTGCTCTGTTAATAAGATTTGAAGACTTATAGTGGCTCTGATGTCTGCCATGTGGGCATTGATTGACTGCCATGACTGACAGTTGGCTCACCTGCTGCTCTCCCTGGCTCTGGGACTCGCACTGAGTCAGATTATTGTCACAATATTTCACAAAGTTTAATGTTACTTGATTATGATAACTGCCCTGTTAGCACAGTTTAGCTAAAGTATCTAGCATTACCCATGTGTGCACCAAACAGTGTTCCCAGTGAACTAGCACTAGCTTGGGTCCGAGGTAGCGGGGTGTGTTTCCAGAGCATGACAGGTAACACCTGCACTCCTTATTTAGAAGATCTTGGCTCCAAACAGAAAAGATGCGACCGAAAGCAGCAACTCTGGGCTTTAAACTGGCTCCAATGAAAACCAACAGGAGACGTCACACCTTACTACATCCATCTTTATATACAGTCTGTGATCCTTACTGATGTTCATCCCCATCCCACCCACCTGCTGATTCTGTATTCCTCCTACTAATAATATATTCAGCCTTTTTTCCATCTTACAGTTTGCACCAATGCCTGTGGTCACCAAAAGTGCAAAAATGTGCTTATCATACTCATACTCATACTTATCATACATGTGTGTTCATACCTGAGGATTGTGCTTGCATTTGCACTCTATTTCAGGAAAATAGAGTTCTGTGACTGCCTGCAAGGAAAGATTGTCCAATAATGTGTACCATTATCGTCATACAGTATTTGGATGCTTTTCACATCTTGCCCTTTCCTAAGATGGACGATTTTTTACCTCGCTGTTTAGAACAGCTATAAACACTTAACACGTGCCCATAAAGGCCTGCAGTACTGATACAGTACTGCAGACTCCCAGTCGAGAAACAGTGCTATAAAGAAGTCACAGAGCGTATCTTTGAAATGGAATGGTTTCCAGTATTTTGCAACCAAACCAACACATTGGTCTAATATACATTAAGTTGTCTGAGGCCACAGTTAAAGCTTCTTCACTTCATAAAGAGCACAGAGAAGACACATTACTCCCAGATAGAGGATGTCATTCAGTTGCACTGGTGAGTGGTGTAGAGGAGCTATACCTGTGCAATAGATTGTTCTAAGAAGAGCTGGGCTTGAGACTAGCAGGAGGAGGGCAATTCCCCAGAGACAATACACACATATGCAACCGCTACTACAATGGGTGGGAACAACATGAATACACATGCTCTCTCTCTCTCTCTCTCTCTCTCTCTCTCTCTCTCTCTCTCTCTCTCTCCCTATCTCTCTCTCGTCATCCTTCCTTTAGCTTCTCCTTTTGTTGTCAACCCTGTCTGTCTTTAGTTTGAATGAATACACGTCTTTGTTTCTGAAGCCTATTTAACCCTTTCTAGCACAGTTTAAATTTGTCATTATCATTCCAGGATGTTGGGTGGAAGGAGAAAATATTTGAAATTAAAAGAGATACAAGTCGACATTTGCTCTCGAGGAGTTACGGCCATGCCTCTGGGAGATGCTTTATGTGTAAACTATCATCTCACTGCACTTCCTCCACCACAGTCGATACCTTTTCCAATAAAGTATTAAAGGTTTGAGCTGTACACCACAAATATGTGGAAAAAACATTCATTTCAGGCTATAATGTAGATTAAATTGAGCTATTTCTTTTTTACATAACTGAATATTCGGCCAACAGGGATGCAGCAACATGGTGCGACAGTGGAAGCAACAGTTGGTGTCATGTATCTATGAGATGCCTTCTAGGAATGAAAGATGCATTTGAATCACAGCTATGAAGTTACGTCTGGGCTTTTTCTCCTTTACCACTCTGCCCTTACCTTCTGCTGCCTCCTGGCCATATCAGTAGGTTGCTTTGCGTTGAACGGATAGGCGATGCAGCGCATCACAAACACATACAGCTGGAGTCTCTTTTTCCTCTCCTCCTCCTCCCTCTGCATCTTCTCCAGGTCTTCTTTCTCCTTGTCGCTGCCCACCGACGGGCTGGGGCTGGAGGGTCGGCCACCGCCGGTACCGCGGCCCCGGGGCTGGAGCCCTCCGCCACCGTGGCCGTCGGCCCCTCGGCCCGGTGACAGCCGGGCTCCTCCGGTGATCTTCGGGGCCGCCACCTCTTTGCGCTCTACCTCCAGTATCTCATCCCCTTCCTCCTCGCTGGAAGACGGATCCAACATGCTGCTGGAGCTTGGATGGAGACTATACCTGCTGGGAAGGTAAAACTGTAAAAGTAGAAAAAAAGATGCCGATCAGCTTCAGTGTCAGCCACAGAAGAAAAGATCCACTGTGGAGAAGCCGCTGTGGAGACGCAAAATGTGACTGATGAGCGCCTCAGACTGTTGCTTCTCAAGAAAAAAAAAACTGCCGTCAAACGAGTCAATCTCAGCAGGAAAAATGAAAGTGTTGTAGAGTCGAGTTGCTTGCGTGATTTCCGATGTTACAACTCTGCCAGTCAGTAGCACATAGGAGGGATTTATCATAAGAGCAGATATACAGGGGGAGGGGTCGCAAAGAGAGAAAACAGGAGGAAACGTTGATGTGTTGGTGCTCTGATGCCTGGCGGCTGGGGAGGAAGAGGCAGGGCTCGGAGCTGACCGCGGTGCTGAAACTCGATCCCCGGCTGCTCTGGGATCAGTTTGATCAAGCTGTGA
The DNA here is from genome assembly GCF_963924715.1 of Thunnus thynnus. NCBI lineage: Eukaryota > Metazoa > Chordata > Actinopteri > Scombriformes > Scombridae > Thunnus > Thunnus thynnus. The sequence goes on along the minus strand of NC_089520.1, from coordinate 35,378,372 downwards.
GCACAATAGATAAGCGACCACTTGATGATATCCAGCTGAGTCAAAAGAGGACAGGTTTAGACAGCACCAGACCGGATTCAAAGTGGGTTGGCTTTCACAATAAAAGCGTCGCGGCTGGTTCGTAACAAACAAATAATTAAATTAATGATGAATATAAATTGTTAATTTAATGAATAAACTTCATATATACGTCTGGGATGTTGAGATAACCTATACACAGAAAATTAAGCCAACAACAACAATAACAAACATAATGTAAAGAAAAATACTCCCAAAAACAGCTGTGAAGTTTTGACAGGCTTCACCTGGTGTGGGTCCCAAATCAAGCCATAACGTCAAAAACATCAGCAGTGTACACCTGAAAATATTTATAATTTTTACGACATAAAAAACAAGATATCAGTTATTAATAGTAGGATGCCAAACATTTGGCCCATCCAATTACAAAACACCATATATCCATACATCCAAAATATAACAAGACCTCTTCAAGTAACAAAACCAAAAGAGATATATCAGTTGAACAATTGTCCATTTTGACGACCCTCTCTGAACCGACTATTAGTCCTCTACCTGCAGGAGCTTGGTGGGCAGAGTTGGGTCATCGGGAAGATTCAGCTCACTTGGACTGCCCATTTCCATATAAGCTGGAGGTAGTCAGTCATTGGGCCTCTCCCCTCTGACTTCCACCATGTTGGTTTTTGGTTGTGTTAAGTTTCATTTATCTTTGTTATATAAAATTCATTTTAATTACAACTCAATTGTGGTCTCCCATCCTTTGTCCAGCCTTGAGTCAGGTTGTGACAATATACAGTACTGTACGAAAGTTTTAGGCCCCCTAGATGTTTAGATCCTTATCCATTATGCAATACCATCAAGGAGGTGTTTGATTGGTCCCAAATTTGTTTATGACATGACAATGACCCCAAGCATACAGCTAGAGTCATAAAGAACTATTTTCAACAACAAGAAGAATGATGAGTCCTGCAACAGATGGTATGGTATGGCCACAGAGCCCTGATCTCAACATCATGGAGTCAATCTGGGATTACATGAAGAAGCACCTGAGATGGCCTAAATAATAAATCCAAAGAAGAACATTCTTTCTCCAGGATGATTACAACAACCTACCTGCAAGTTACCATGAAAAACTGTGTTCAAGTGAACTGAGGAGAACTGCTGCTGTTTTAAAGGCAAAGCTGCTCACAGCAAATATTGATTTCAATTAGGTTTCTGCTGTTTACTCAACTTTGTAAGAAGTTAATTGATAAATTAAAACAGTTTATAGCAATATTTTCGTAAGCATTCTCACTTTACTTTTAGTGCCTAAAACTTTTGCACAGTACTGTACATGGAAATATTAAATATACTATAAAAAGTTTATAATAAATGACACTTATCGCCAACGATTTCTCCAAATAACTGGCTAACTTTAATGTGTTATGTGTCGCTGCATTTCAAAAGGATATAATAAATTAATTTGACTGGAACAGTTTTGGGACATAGTACAGTAGTAAAATCCAAAAAATGGATACCACATCCAGCTACAGTACATACAGTAGTTTTTTTCATTTAATCAGGATTCACAAAATTATTAAAAGTCTAATGAGTTAAAAACAACTGACTCCAACTCCAGCTTATAAAAATAATTCAATGCCAATGGGAGAATACACTGTAGACCTTCCTTGGCAAAAGAAGAAACAAATTAAATTTCGACTTTGAAACAAAACAAAGGACAAAGAAGACATCACGTCATTTAGCTAAACACTTCATGGCACACTGCCCACACACTGTGACTGATCAAAGGCTGAGTGGCAGACACAAACAAACCTCCTTTTCCACTTACAGGGTCAAATAAGGACAATGTTCTTGAGTCAATCATCTTATGTAGGACATGTGTTTACTTGAGAATACAGCACTGCAGTACAGTTTGTGTTCAGCATCTTAGCTCTGACCTCACCACTCCCTTCTGAATACACTATTATACTGTGTGATGATAGCAGATACCTCCCCATGGGGGAGGGGACTGGGAGGTGAGGGTGCTAAACAAAGCAAAGCAACAGCATCAGTGGGGATGTATTTGCAGGGTAAAGAGGCAGCAGCAGCATCGGTAGAGCAGAGGAAGAGCTGGGCATTTTCGGAGTGCTTTGGATAGGTGATGCAGAGAGTGGTACATTAATGACACGTCAATGTAGCATAGCAGCTCGAGTTGGCTGCCTGCACTCGCTCCAAAGAATCTGATACATCCAGTGAAAAGGCAGAAAAAAACATGACTGTAGGCAACCATCCATCTATGGCATGAAAAAAAAAGAATCTTCACATGTGTCATCATGCTGCTATAATGACTTTATTCATCTTTTTTTTATGCCTCTTCTGGTACACGTACACACTGGACACACACACTGCAACACACTGATTGAGTGACTCACCATTTCCTTAACAATATGTTGACTGCACATAATTGCTTTGGCAATTGTTTATGAACTTTTGTGCCAGTAAAACTCATTAAATAAGAAATGAATTGAGAGAGATGAGAGAAGGCAGGTGAATGATAAAAAGAAGACAATCACATGATACACAACTGGATATGTAAACAAAACAATACTGAGCAATAACATCAAAATGTCCTAAGAGATTGAGGCCTAGTTATTATAGGTACACTAGTTTACAGTACAGTCTACACTATAATCATGAGTATCCCACAGCTCTGCCTAAGTGCAACACGCAATGTTGTGTAGGAATGTTTGAAGAGATGGAGGAAGGAGGGAACATCTGAAAGCGAGGTCATACGTGGCATCATTGGAAACACAAGAAACCCATCTCAACTGAAACAATTTTGCAGGTTACTGTTTACACATATTCAGTAGCCTACTGCTTATATGTCAGTGGTGTACTACCATAAAACTCATATGTTGTTGTGGTTGAAGATGCCCTCCATACTCTGCTGCTGTGAAGTCAGTTGTATATATGACATCCTCTATCCTTATACTCTCGATTCTGATAAGAAAAACCTCCCCCAAAAACGTTTTAAAAAATGAGTAACTACAGGAAAGCAAACAGAAGAGATACCTCTTCCAGGATGAACAGATACAATACTTGTATTGTACAAGCTAGAGGGAGTGGTATTACAATATGGAGGAACAGAATGACAATATTAAGTAAATAAAATATCAACATATAATATTAAGTAAAGAGTAATAAGTTTGAGGTTCAGCCAGGAGTGCAAAAGTGTTTAGAGTGAAGAAAGGGAATCAGAGAAGACATTAAGCAACCTCCAGGTGCAGCGAAGCAGTGGTAGGACCCAGAAGAAGACAGACTACTCACCCACACAAGAGGTAAACTCAAGGATACCATTCACAGAGAGAATTGACAAGAGGTGCCAAGAGAGGATGAACCAGGTAAATGAATACAACACATGATGTAAGAACAGTTATGAACAAAGACAGAGCAAACACTGGCCAGGTTGTATTATCAGCACACAAAGGACACATGGGCCTGCAATGTGGCATTAAAAAATTGTACTCTGTTCATTTTTATACTTGAGTTAGGTTACTTAGTTATTGTATATAATTTAAGCTTTGATTGTATTTGTTTTCTTACCTACCTCATTGTTTTTGTATTTTGTGATTTATTTTAAGTGGCTGCTGTAATACTGTAATTTCCCTTGGGATTAACAAAGTGCTCTATCTGCAATTGTAACATGTAAATAAATAATTCTGGTGCACTCAGAGATCAAAATAAATGGAAAAAATATAAATAAGTTATTTTTAATTGTTTCAATTAAAGCTAGGTGGGTACCTTGCAGAAGGTCAAAAAAAGATGACAGTAATCCAGTTAAACTGCCGTAATGCATAGGCTTTATATTAATGCAAATGTTTTAATAAATAAGAAATACAAAAATACAAATGTGTAGGTCTGTGGTAGCAGGTGATGTCTGCTGCACTGACCACAAAAAATCCCTTCCTAATGCTATTCCATTGTGATTCTGATGCATTCTGAAGATTATATGAGGCTTCAGCAGTCTGAGTTAGAGAAATCAGGAAGGTATCTTTCAAGGTTACAGTCTCTCTATTATGAAATGTCTTTGTGTTACTATCAAGCAAACTAAGCTAACGCTGTCTGTGGAAGCTCAAAGAGGACATTTTGCACTAAGAGCACACAAACTTTGGAAGATACCCACTTGATTTGTCTAACTCAGACTACTGAAGTCTCATATTAGTTTTTGTTGAACTTAGGAAAGCATTTTTATACAGAACGCGGACTGTGGATGTTGTCCCCCATCTCTTACATGGAAATTGCTAAAAGGATAATGATGGCCTGATAAAGCCTGATATATCTTATTCCTCTGTGCTGTAGACTTCCGTTGTTGTCCAGAAACTATTAAAAACAAATCAATGAGCCCCACGGCTGCACTGGGTGACATGTTCCGTCACCACAAAAGATTATGGTCATCATAGTTTCTTTAGAAGTGGCTCCAAAGACTGATAACAGTAATCATGTTTTCAATCTCTGGAGAGTAGTTCTGTGGAAGGCAGTGAGCATGCAACGTGGTTGCGTTTACAGAGCTCTACTAGCTTGTTGTGCTACATATCACAATGTCTTGACATTGTACTGAAGTTCTTTGAGAAATGTATAATCTAGTACAAAATCAAGAGGCTGTGATATGTAGCACAACAAGCTAGTTCAGCCTCTGTCTGAAACAGGCCATTTTAGATCATGTCTCTGTAAGGCCCCCCTCCTGATGAGACATTCTGTTCTTATTAGCCAGCTTCCAACTTCAGAGCCTACATAAACAATAGTAGCAGTAGGAGGATTTAACTTATCTTTCTCGGTCTTTACTCAAAATGGCAAATTCTCAAATACATCCACCCAGATAAGATCCAGAATAAGAGAGTGGACAATGGGAACAACCTCAGCAACAAATATTACAGAACAGACAGCTGTTTATGGACATGTGTGACAAGCTGACGTCATCTCGTCAGGAAAGTAACAAACATTGCAAACAACACGTTCAGGACAGGCTGAAACCTGGGCTTTTTTTTTTTTTTTTTTTTACAGGGAGCATTTTTACATACGTTTTCCCCCAAGTTCTGAAACTTTGTTTAACATGGACATCCAACATCATAGCAGCAGCCTGTACAAATAACAAAAAAATCACAAAAATCATAATATGTCCCCTTTAAAGTCCCCCTAGACTCAAAAATGTATTTTCTTATTGTTACGAGTTGTGCACAAAAATAAGGTGTGAACCTACAAATCATGCTTACAGGTACATGCCTTAAACTCATATTTAATGGACGGGCTCACAGTTTTTCAAGTCTGTATAAAAACAACAGTCAGATGCCCAAATGAACATTGAAACAGGTTTTTCTTGCTGTAATCATCCCTCCTGTTCATACTGACCATTACAAGATCCCTTCATAATGCACTTACAATGGAAGTGATGGGGGACAAAATCCACAGTCCTCCTTCTGTGTAAAAATGGATTTAAAAGTTTATCTGAAGCTAATATGAAGCTTCAGCATCCAAATGAGTCAAATCAAGTAGATATCTTTCAAAGTTACAGTCTTTTTAGTGCCAAAGTCCCTCTTTTTGTTACTATACTTCCACCGTAGCTGTTCGAAACGCTGTCTGAGGAAACACAAAGAGGGAATTGGATGCTAAAAAGACTGTAAATGTGTCAGATATCCCCTTGATGTGACTCAGAACTGACTGAAAACACATTTGAAAGATCTTTTAATAGTCAGTATGAAAAGGAGGAATGATTACAGTGAGGAAAACCTCTTTCACTGTTTATATGGACACCTGACTGTTGTTTTAAGGTGCACATATGTCATTATGCACAGTGAAGCTCAAATACCCAACTAGTAATAATAGTTATAATAATAATAATAAGTAACATCATAGTAATAAGTAAGTAATAATAAGCAAAACACATTTCTGAGTGGAACAATGACAATGACCAATAATTTAATGCACATATGGGCATGTAAATATTGTATTTAGAAAATATTTGAAAAATGTGACTTGAAAAATGTGAATTTCTCCTTTAAAGTCCAATATCAGATTTCATGTAATGATAAAACCACTGCAACACTAGACAAATGTACCATGTACATGATAAGCCTGTATTGTGTTTTAATTATATCACATCAGCTATGAAGTAGTCTGCAGTGTAGCACAAACATAAATATTCGTCTCACCAGTCCATCTTTTTCTTCTTGTTTTTCTTTTGCAATTCAAAGTTTTTTTCCTTTTTTTTAACATAACACAAAAACACCAAAGACATTATAAAACTAAAGCCACTGCACAACAACAAAAAGGAAGAAAAGCAGGCAGCAGTGGATTAAGACCTTTTACAGTGAGGTTCACTTGAACAATATTTAAATTCTTAAGGTTTGCATCTCACTTGTTTCAATACTTACTAATAGTAATTGTGCAAATCTGTGTTTTTGTAAATAAATATCTTTCTACCAGAGTAATTCTATCTCATTAACTGATATGTGAGGCTTTGTTTTATATTAAACATCTGCTTACTTTTTTCTTTTTTCTTGTTTACATATTTGATTGATTTTGTAATTACAAGGAGGAAAAGTATCAGGGATAAAATCAACACTATTAATAGTAAAAGGTGTTGAATTGTTCTTTATCCCATACTCTCATTTTTCCCCCTGTATTCTACAATTGTTCATATTGTGTCTTGCAGTGGTCGTGCTTGTGTTCAACTTGAATGTAACATTTGTGATATCACTTACAGATTCCTGAAAGAACGTTTGTTCCAATTGCATTGTCTGCCCTCATGGACTCAAACACTTTAGTCTGAGCGCCAAGGGTGGTCCCTCAGTAAAATCGGTATGTTCTTGAGGGATCTCGTGCACTTTTTGAGTCCTTAAAGCACCCCTGCTGTAAGACTGCAATCCTGCAGTATAGTACACTCTTAAAGTCTGCAATTCTGAACACTTTGTTTGATGGAGGAATCTGCAATTCACAGCAAACAAACACATGAAATCAATGAGGTGAAGCTAGAAGAAAAGGTTACATGAATTGTTACCATGTATATATCCTATGTACAATACATAGAAAGCACTGTGTACAATTGTTTAAAAATATATTTATGTACTTTGGACAAATACATTTTGCAATATATGAACAACAAATAATTAATCATACAAATAGGAATGAACATTACTTCACTTGCTATAAAAATGCCTCTGCCCTAGGTAAAGTCTGATGAAGAAAATGATGCCCCAACTCTCATCTCACTATTTTTAGTGCTTGCACCAAGCAAGGAGTTTTATGTGTGTTTTATGAGCTGTCACTGCATAAACCGGAAACAGGTAGCACCGACATCAGACTTTTTTTTTCCAATCATGTGAGATCCTGTAATACCAAGACCGAAACTCTGCCACTGTCTGTGTTTAAGTGGATGTCATTGAAGACCTTAACAGGGGCAGTCTCACTGTTGTGGTGTGGTCGAAATCCTGACTGGAAGACATCAAAACAGTTGAATAGTGCCAAGAAGTTGTTCAGCTGCTGAAAAACAGCTTTTTCAGATATTTTATCTAAAAACGGTTTGATATGGGCTTATAATTGTTCATTAGTGAAGTGTCTAGATTGTTCTTTTTAAGAGAGAAAGCAGAGAGAGAGATGGCAGTTTTCAGACGTGTTTACAATTTGTAGATCTGAGGCCATGCAATTAGAAACATTTTTGAAAAAGTCTGTCAGCAGAATATCAAAGCAGCAGGAGGATTTCAGATCTTGTATGATCCAATTTTTTGTGGTTGATAGGATAAACTTGTGTTATACTACATGAATTAATTTTGAGTGGACACAGGGACAACACATACACTGTACCTGATATGGAGGCACCGATTGCTTGTCTAAATTTCTGAATTTTGTCAGCAAAGACAAAGGCAAATTCATTGCAGGCCCTGGTGGATAGAAGTCCAGAGGCTACTGACACAGGAGGATTTGTTAGCTTATCGACAGTAGCAAACAAGGCACGTGCATTATTATTGTTTTTGGCGATGATGTTTGAGAAGAAGGACTGTCTTGCATTTCTCAGTTCCAAATGACAGACACAGACAGACAGACAGACAGATAGATAGATAGATAGATAGATAGATAGATAGATGGATGGATGGATGGATAGATAGATAGATAGATAGATAGATAGATAGATAGATAGATAGATAGATAGATAGATAGATAGAATTTACATCGACATCAATCATGTTTTCGAACTCGATAAATACAGAAACCGTGTGTGTTTCCCAGCGTCGGAGTGTTCCTTTAACGTTTTTAAATTATCCAGTGTGCCTGAATGCGGCATGACGTACCAGGTCAGAAAGGCGGTGAGAAGACATGCGCGTGGCCATGCGTACTGAAACCCGCCCCTTTACAACAACCCCCCAACCTACAAAATGAATACTGCTGTGGCTATTTCACCAGCGCCTTAACGCCACAACCTGAGTTGACAAGGGAGGTTAAATCACATTAATTCGACGCACAAGGCTTCTTTTCCCTGCTGCTGCTGTTCCTCCTTGTTAAGTTGTTACGAGGAGACGGAGACTGAAGTTACATTTACCGTTAAGTTACGTTAATTCATTCATCACAACAATGGCAGCACAGGATTTTAATTTCTTGCTTGCGACGGATTCGTATAAGGTGAGTTGACCTGCTCTTCTTGCTTACCTCCTTTTCTGTCCTTTTTCGGGAGTTTGCCTGTTAAATTGAAAGAAATTCAGTTTATTTCGCGAAACAGTTAGCTAACGTTCAGTATTTCCCTACATACCACTGCACACCACAGATATCTTTGCCGTTGCGTTTCTGGTGAAATGAATGCTTCGACTGTGCTACAACAGTGTAATAGATGACGGTATGTAAAAACCGAAACTAAAGTGTAAGCCACCAACAGTAGTTCTATAGCAACGTTACACAATAAGTTATTGTATGTATTCTGTTGTCAGTACGCCCATACTTAGTTAAAATCAGGAGCCCGGGCTACAGAGGGTAGAGTCCATAAAGCCCCAGCCGTAGACATTTATGAAAGTTGAATTCATGGAACCTTATCTGATAGGACTTGGCAGGGGATGAGTAACCATGTATTTTGACTAATGCCAGTGCTTGAGTTTCGGTAACTTACCACCATACTGAAACAAACTATACTTCACATCTTTGCTGAGTAGTGAACACATTTTTCTTAACATTTTTTTTTATTTAACAAGCATTCTAAGCTTTCTCTTATGCATAAGTGTTAAATGTGGTTGTTACTCAAACTGCAAAGTTGAATAACTAAAATACTAAGGAATATGAAAAAAACGAAATTATAGCTTTAATTAAGTAATATCTGTTCAAAGAATTAGCAAACAAGACTGCCAGTGTGACCAGACACTGTACAGTGTGGTTTTTGATAACTGCTGCTTCAGACACCCGCTGCACTCTCAGGGGCTCAGTCTGGCAGAGGGCTCTAAACGTATCTTGGGAATGTGCTGTTACTAAATGGTGTGGCCACCAGCACAAACTGTGTTGTTAAACTCCAAATATTCTTTTCATGTCAGCAGAGCTGCAAGGGTCAATTTGTTGTCTGCCCAGTGCCCATGTCAGCAAATGTATGACCGCAGGGCCTGCATGGGTGTACACACAGTATGCACCAGTGTGTGTACATGTAAGCGTATGCAGACTTTCAGTGTAGTATAAACAGAATCATGTATAGGTCCATCCTGCTGTCTGTGTCTATGGCTATTTTGGAGTGTATTAGAGCATTCACACTTTAGGGTGTGAGTATTAACATTGTATTCAGTAGGTGCGCAAAAAGAATCAAAGACTTGGCACTGACTATTATATTACATTCACATATATATTGCCCCCATAAACAGTAGTCTTGTTTTATCAGTATAATTCTATACCACAGTATAGAACTCAAAACTGCAGTTACAATAATGGAAGTTTTATTATAGAAATGTCTTAGATAGGTTAATATGGCATTAAATGTTAAAAGTTTTACAAGTCATGTTACAAGTGTTTTTACCACAGGACTGTGACTGAATAATAATTAGAACAGGAAAAAAAGTTTCAACTTTGTTGTAATAAACTGAAATTGCACTGGGTTTAGGCATTTATCAGTCATTGTGTGTCGAGCTGTGTCTACTTAACTCAGTGCACTATCTCTCAGATCAGAGGAAGGGCAGAGTTATTGGAATATACTAGCTGAACTTTTCATTTGTGGAAACTCCCCAAATGGTATAAATGATTAACACCCACTCAAAACAAATTTTACCAGCCTGATTAAATTTTTAAAAATAGACCAATTGGGTGGAAAACCACCCAGTCTGGGAACACTGACAGAGAATCTTCATAGACCTGAGAAACCAGTGTTGAAATTTGAAACACTAATTGTCTCAAAGTGCAAACCTCAAGAGAATTACATGACAGTAAAAAGTTACACTTTAGTTTTTCTTTGAGGCCATGGAAGCCCAAGACTTTTCAGTAGTCCCTGGAGTCCAGTGTGATGAACCAAGACGTACGTTCTGACGTGCAAGTCATGATGTGACTCATTATGTTGCAATGCTTAGCCAGTAATGCATGCCCTCTTTGTCTACCATGCAATTGTAGTTGTGTGTGTCACAGAGCCCAACCCTTCATTGGCTGTTTAGCTTTCAGTTTCATTTCAGTCAATTCGCAACCTAAACCCAGTAGTGAGTCAGTGCACAGCCGGGACAGGGTGTGTAGCATATGCTCAGCTCAGTAGAGTTAAATGTCAAATGTCACTGTTAGATGTCATGCAAAGTTTGCACTGCAGCCAAATGGCAAAGTTCTGGATGATGACCAGCTGGCCTTTTTATTAGCTCCAACAACCCCTGAAAAGCAGTCCATAGCAGCAGCACAGCCAAGAGGATTCCTCCAATGTGTCTGTCATCACAATCACATAATAGAAACTGATTTGGTACATTGTGATGAGCTCATCTAAAAGTCGACTGGGGTGACCAGGTTTACAGCGCAGCATTTTGCTTGATTTAAAAAAAAAAAAAAAAACATTAATGTGTCAAGTCCTTTTGTAAATACTGTAGTACATGACATAACCACCCTTTTTTCTGTATTGATGGTTGATCGAACAATGAAAGCCTTTTCATTAACTCATCTAGAAATTTTAATTTGAATGAGCCTAATATTACTACAACACATACCTAGCATGTTCCTGCAGGGTATTTAAAGGTGACCACATGCACAGCATTAGGCCAGTACTCATATCAAGCAGTTTCCTCCAGGAAATTGGTTTGCAGACATTATTACACACAACATGGCATTACTGCTGCACTCTACTTCTTTTTGGCTAGACCGCGACAGCGGGGCTAGCCCTACAACCACAATTGTCTGTGACTGACTTACTGAGTAGCTGAGTGATGAAGATACACCGTTGGTCAGCCAAAGCCAGCTGAGAATGATCCCAGAATGCATTTCACACCAACTGACAGCAATGCAATGAGATAAAGCTGTTGTAATTTTCACTGTAGTACTGTTAATATATCACTTTATTATTTCTCAGGTAAGAAAGTAACCATCTAGATTCCCAATATGTGGTCAGTTAATCCAAATAACACCTATTTGAGAAGAGAGAATCTATGTGCCATTGCCAGTGTAATTTACTGTCAATTTTCGCAAGTCACATGCAATTGATGTCTTTTCAAAATAAAGCACTTATGTGTTCCTGGCAAATAAAATAAAAGCAATATAATGAATAAATTTTTGAATGCAAACTTTACACACATGAAACACACTGTATTGGGGTCATTTATAAGGCTGTCGCAGTGAAGGAATTTCCCCTGTGGTGATTCAAGGTGGCTCAAGATGCAGTCTGTGTGGTATTAGCACTTTTTTTGGTGAAAATCAAGGTTTGTTCGTCTGATTGTGTGTCGGCCGAATGGAGCAGCAGTACTTGACAAACAGAAAACACTTAAAATTGTGCTGTGGCAGGAAACAACGTTGGCCTACAGCCGAGTCCCCTTAAACCTGGAATTTATGAATGGAATCTGACTGGATGCAGGACAACAGCACTATATAGTCTACACCCAAAATCTGGTATATTTTGTATTTTAAGTATTTTTAATGTTTTTAATGTGTACAGCACCTTGAGTTACAGCTACTGTATGAAAAGTGCTATACAAATAAATAAACTTAAACTTACATAAAAACAAACATCTTGAAAGTACTGGCTATGTCTATGTCTGATGGTAACAAGGAGACATACAAATGAAAAGCCCTCTCATTTCATACACGGTCCAGCCACTTATCTTAAAAATTAATCAGTTAGTTACCAGTTAATGGGTGTCAGTCTGTTGAAAGTAAAATGAACTGAACATGAAATTAAGAACTACAAGACAGCAAATGAAGAGGAAGAGACATCTCCCTTTAATCATAGATGCCCCACCATCTCTGTATAAGTCAGGAGTACATGTGTTGTATGTTGGTGTGTATGTTCTCTAAGTCTAGATTTTATTATTCCTGCTTGTTTAATTGGAGTCTCACAGCACTGATGATGTTGATTATGACTACATGCTTTTTCACTTGAGCACTGACCAAAGGTATACATGTGACTTGGCTGTGTGTTTTGTTTTCTACTGAAATTCTCAGTTGCATAACCAGTGTAATAATTAACAACTCTATCCAGTACAGCAGAGCACTGTGAGCTTTTCTTTTCACTACAGAAGCTTCTGAGGAATTCATTGAGGTCTGATATGTCCTCACGCCTTGCTACATACACTTTGGATTTGGTTGGTTAAGAGCAAGCTAATACCATAATCATGTTGTTGTGTGCACATACCTGCTGCCTGCTACTCTTGTTCTTCAGCAGCATTTTGTCTCAGTGATGTGTTTCAGGTCATAAACCTCCTCGATAACCAAGAAGTCCCATTAACCAGTGTTATTTTTTAAAATTTTAGAGTAACACTTTACTTTAAAGGTGCAGTGTGTAGGATTTAGTGGCATCTAGTGGTGAGGTTACAGATTGCAACAAACCATATTGTAATTGTAACTATATTGTTGCTGTTTTATACAGCAACCTCTATAGGAAGAGTTATAATTGTTGACTAATACATTAATAAACATTTACATCTGCCTATGATTACATTATAGTGTGTTGTAAAACATGTATTAAATGTTGGTATACAGTTTATAAATGCTAAATAGAGGGACTTAAAGAAATGCGTTACCAATTCAACATATCAAAAAGCAAATGTAACCAAAAAATCTATTATAATCTGTTTAATATTCCACTTTTTGTGTACATGTTTTCCAGAACATGAAAGCCTTCCTCTTCTTCAGCCTTCCACAGATGAATTGTTATCAGTCATTTGGTAGCCAATAATCCCAGCAGATGCACATGGTACTATATTTTATGTTAACTTTTTGCTTTGGATCTGATGTTGTGACACAGTAGCAGGTGATTGCAATGCTGCTCTGCAGCCGAGAGTTTCAGATGTCCAGATCTTTCTATCAACACCTGAACACATCACACAAAGACACAGCGACCTGTGTTTTCTTCCTTTAATTCTGGCAACTTTTAGCACTGTCATGAGCACAGGGGCTTAGCCTCTGGATAAAACTCTAAATGTGAGTATATGGTTGGCTCAGTGCTAATATTTTCCAGCTGAACATGAATGGTATTGTTTGTTAGTGTTAGTAAATGGTTGTTTTCTAGTGGTGTTTACCATCTTTAGGGTTGCTCTGTTTTTTCAGCTATTTCTGTTTTTGTTCAGGTGAATTCTGATGAGTTTTGAAGCCAATAGGAAAACAAAACCAAAAAATGATTAAACAATCACCTGTCACATTTCAGGGTGGTAAATGAAAAGTGGCCAGATTTGTAATCAGACAGTGAATCTGTCAAACATTTTTGCCACTGTGGCCAGTAACAATATTTTCTATAGGTCAGAGGAACTGAAAAAAATGAGGTAACCACACCAAATATCAGGTTGAAGAAACAAACGAAGCCACTAAGTAGTATCATACAGTATCTGATTCAGATTATATAATAATGCTCCTCTCTTCATCTGGATCACAAGATATCCGAGGTGAACCTGATTAGCTCAATATTCTATGCATATTTTCTCTCTATCCAGAAGTCATGATCACGCAACAAACTTCATACATTGCCACTGGCTGTCCAACTCAGAGTCCCTGCTGTGTCTCTGTCTTGGGTGTTTTAGGTGGTGTCTTAAGTTAGCGTGTGTGTACTGTATTACTATTAAAGGTAATATACCATGGATATCAATCACACCGGTGTTGGGATGTTTCTGCCAATTTCAAATTTGAGAATTTCACACTCCAGTTCTGGTGTGTGTAGCAGCGCCCATAACACTTCACACAGATGCCCAGTAATTTTACTGGAATTTTTTTAAAAATATTTATTTTCAGGGCATTTTATGCCTGTATTGGACAATGACAGTTGAGAGATGGAAACAAGAGGAGAGAGAGATAGAGAATGACATGCAACAGAGGTCTGCTGCCAGAACCGAAATGCTGACATTGTGGTTATGTGGCATGTGTCTTAGCCAGTAGGCTACTGGGGTATGCCTTTACTGGCATTTTTAAGCATTCTTGCATTTTATCATTTTTTTGAGTGTGAATGTACTATTTTCAGCACTAAGGTACATGGTATAAGTTGTATTAAAATTGTATGACGGGCAAATTTTGGCTTTTTATAAAACAAAATGACTACTACCATTATGGGCGTGTGTGTACAATATTTTTAACTGTTATTTATTCAAAGGAGTTTCTCTTTTTCAGGAATGCCCTGATCACATTCACACAGTTACACATTCAAATCTGGAAGCTGCCCAGTACAACCATAGGCTGCTCCACTGGATCAGTTGGGTTTACTTGGTCAAGTGCACCTCAGTGATGGTAACGAGAGAGGGGCTCCTTCACTTTCCCTACCCAGATTTATCCTGCCAGTCTGGGGGATTGAACCTTCCAGTCACAAGCTCACTTCTCTAACCTTTAGGCCACCACCACCCTATGTGGTAGGGGTGTCCCCCACATCATGTTACCTCCATGTTGTACAGACAGATATTTTAGGGTGTTTCCATGGAGTTCTAACTACATTGGTTTTGTGTGACTGGGCACGGCTGTATCTGATTTCATTCAAATGAACTGTGAACATGAGGTGGTTCTCAGTACTACATTCCCCTTTGGTTGCCATGGTTCCCCAGTTCAAGATTTAATGTCATCTGTCATACAGTTCACTCAACTATAGGCAGTGAAAACACAATGCTCAAAGATCTCCTCCAGACATGTTTTAAGACATATATGCTGTGAATAATCATTTGTGTCAGATATGTTTTTCGCACAAAAAGTTCAATTAATCAGAATCAGAAATACTTTATTGATCCCTGAGGGGAAATTGGGCCATGTTACAGTTGCTCACATTCTACAACATATATTAATATATTACATGTGTGTGTGTGTATATATATTTATATATATATATATAAGCATAGAGAAATTCTAAGAAAAATAGAAAATTAGAAATATGCAAGAATGTGTAAATAAGTAATATTAATTGAAATATACAGTATAAATGCAGTATAAATATACACCAGAGTCAAATTATTACACAAATGATTTTACTATCAGTGTTGAAGAGTTAAAATATAAATTATAAATAAATTATGGGGTTATGGAGCTGCTGACAGGGCTGATCAGAGTGTCTGATGCTCCAAGAGATTGTTACCTAGTTAAACATTCTTAAAATTACTAATCTACTCCTTATCCCTTATGAGAAAATCCAAATCTCTGAATATAGAAATGGTTTCATTTTCAAAAGTTTAACTGCTTGACACAAGATGTTTCTTTTATTTCACTGTAAAGTCCATAGTCACAGTGTACTAGGCTTCATGTTTTTCAGAGAGCGTAGAGAAACATTATCCCTTCATCAGATGAATGTGAAAACAGCCTTCGAGTGTCAAACTCTGCACATATATGCACATATCATTTAGCACAGTGAAGCTTAAACATTCAACTGTAGGAAGAAGACTTGACGTTTTTGAGTGGAGGGGGGCTTTAATATTTATGAATCTAAAAGTAATTAACAATCAGAGTGACTGTTGTATATGTTACAGTACCAGTCAAAAGTTTGGACACACTTACTCATTCAAGTGAATGGGAAGATATGTCCAGACCATTTCACATTGTGTATTTTGATTTCATAAAAACTGTCCTAGAACATGTGTGATACCACTGACATACCAAATGATGGTAACATATTCTGAGAATGAACAATATATGACATGCATGGCTAAGACATGTAGTGACTATGCTAGAAGCCTTAAGATAAAGAGATTATAAACTGTGCAAAAACAACATAGGAGTCAAAGGTTCATAATAATAATCATAATATCTGTACTCTTTTTTCATACACTTTATTTTGAATGAGTTACCACACTACTTTTCCACCCTCTTCTACTTTTTTTATCTTGCTTAATGTTACATAGAGGATTATTCTTAGCATTGCTTCTAGTAAAGACTGAGCCTATTCTTAGTATTGCTTCCAGTGAAGACAGAGCCTGTTCCTAAGTTTTCCCTCTTTGGTAAGTTGAGTGATTCTGAGTTAGAAGAAGGGTAGAGGAGGGGAAATGCATGGTCAGACACAAGTATGTGGACTGACTGCCTCTTGAAGCTATTTCTCACAGTGATTGACTGGTTGTTGCTGTTGATTATTTAGTTAGTGCTGTAGAAGCCCAAAAAGAGACTCAATGCTTTAAACTGTCATCATTCTTTCCCACTTGAATCCAGGAAACATGTTAACTATACACACAAGCATCACGTTGAGCAGACAATCCTCCGGTTTCCAGCTTATTATTAGTGTGCTTACTAGGGTTTCATTTCATCCTGTTTGGCAATATAAATCTGTTTGGCGTGATAAGATTAGAAAGGGATGACTGAACCCTAAAAATAATAAAATTGCATTTTGACATATCTAAGTTACACTCAGTAAGTCTGTGTTTGTAATGTTTGTGCTTGACTTCTGTCTGTTTCTCTTGCAGATCACACACTACAAACAGTATCCTCCCAACATCAGTAAAATCTACTCCTACTTTGAATGCAGACGCAAGAAAGGCTCTCAGTTCAGTGAAGTGGTGTTCTTCGGTCTCCAGTATCTGCTAAAGAAGTACCTCACAGGTACGTTCACATCCAACACCATGTCGACACGAAATATAAGATTAACTAAGCTTGTATAGTTAATATACAGCAAATATTTACTGATGACTATTTGATCATAGCTGCTGGGCAGTTCTCTGCATGTGACTGAGGTTCTAGTAGCTTGTTTTCTTCTCTACAGGCCCAGTGATCACAGAGGAGAAGATTCAGGAAGCTAAGCTCTTCTACCAGATGCACTTCAAACAGGCTGTATTTGATGAAGAAGGCTGGAGGAAAGTCCTTGAGGTATAGAGAAAGTTTCCAACTTTCTGTCTAGACAGCATCATCATCTACAGTATATGAAAGCTGAAGTACATGTGCTTGCTTCTGTGTCAGAAACATGATGGCCGTCTTCCTATTCGGATCAAAGCTGTCCCCGAGGGCAGGATCATACCAAGAGGCAACGTGCTCTTCACTGTGGAAAACACCGATCCCAACTTCTACTGGCTCACCAACTACATTGAGGTAAATGAAATCCATAAATGTTCTGGATGAGCAGATTGGAGAGGTCCGAGGGGACATGATGTTGCTTGCAGTGTCGCAGGCAAAGAACTACCACTGCAATGAACAATAAGACTAGGACTAAAATCAATTGACAGTATGATAAAGTGTGAGTGTCTTTGAATTGATTTTCTGGTTTTTTAATACATACACCACAAAGAGTACTCCACAGATTAGCATTGCACTCCTATAACATTATCAGACTCAGAATGGATAGTTTTAAAAATCAGATTAAAATTGATGCAACAGAACCACAGATATTGTCCTTTTTATTCCAGGCATATGCTTCCTTGTCAAAACCTGGCGCAACTAGACTCTATTTACTTGACTGTACAGATTGGAGTGTGATACGCTAGTAGAGGCTAATGTAGACTGTAGCTGCTAGCCTCCAGCAGAGGTGAGGAGTGGGCTACAGAGGTCTGCTCCACACCCCCAGATTTGTTTCATTTTCAAACTCATAGTCTTCAGCCCCAACCAATGCTGACTCAAGTGACATCACATGAGGCAGTTTATCAGATTTCACACTTTATACTACTTTTTTCACATATGCAGTTGTACTCCCCAACACCTGTAACAATTTGATATGTAAAATCAACGGAGTTCCCCTTTAATGTTTAGGCTGGCCAATAATAATCATTGGACTCAGGTTGAAGATCGGAGAGATTCCTGGAGTGCCTCCATGTTTATATGCTCTTTTCTCACAGGAAATGGCCTAATATTTACCAAGGATGTCAGTTTTGCACAGTACTGCTGTGGGCATTGTTACATACATACATTTAACTGGAGGTAAGAAATTGCTGTGACAAGATTCTGATTATGCCCTGGTAATCTGTATCTTTACCACCTCATGTACAACTAATCTAAATAGAGACGTGTCCCTCAGGTGAGAGAGGTTTTGACATGACCCACCCTCAATATTGTAGTAGTGATGCTTATCTTCACTGTCCTTTGCTTCAACAGCTGGCCTCTCTCTTCTCTTCTGCCTCTCTTATCAACTGATAACTGTCCTTCTGTCTTACTTCTTTCCACACCCATCCTATTTTTAACCACCTCCTCTTCTTGCTGGCTATAGACTATGCTGGTTCAGATGTGGTATCCCATCACAGTAGCAACCATATCCCGGGAGTTTAAGAAGATCCTGGCCAAACACCTGAAAGCCACTTCAGGGAGCCTGGAAGGCCTGGACCTGAAACTGCATGACTTCGGCTACAGAGGAGTGTCTTCACAAGAGGTTAGGAAGTCTTTCTTTCTTATCATTAGTTTGTAAGAAAAAAGCAGCATTGAGGTTGGTTACCTTTCATATCTAAAACTGTTGGCCTTCTCATTTTATTTCTTTAGCAGCCACCTTGCCTCTTTAAGTTAAGTTAGATAGCATGGGGTGCTATGGGGAGTGACCTATGCACATGATGACCTCATGACCTTAAAATATCTTCTTTGTGCATATGACTGTGCCATGCTGACCTTATCAAATGATGTCCATGATATATTATAGCACTGTTCATATCACCGATTACAGGCAGAGGTCAGATTAACAGAACTCACAGGCTTACATAATAACACATAAAGCTGGAATGTAAATTCACTTATCAATCTCTTGTGCAACTGAACCACGGATTTGGTGAAAGTGTTTCATTGTAATAAGATTCTTAAAAAATCCCTCCCATTGTGAGTTTGACATTTTTAAGCAGCAGTCTGTTTATGATATCATACAATAGTAAGTGCACTATTTGTATAGTAGAGCTGTTCAGTACATGAAAGAACACATCTTTAACAGCAAATAGTCAAGCTGAACTGAGTGTACTGAATTATCTGTGTCAGTCAGTAGCTTTTTGCATTGGAGCTCCACTCACTGGTGACTGGAAACGCCACGGTCAGCTAAGTTTAAAAATCCCCTCTAGACATGTAAAAAATCCTCTGCCTTGAATGATCATTTGTTTAATACAGTTTTTGCCTCTCATTCAACCATTCACACACACATACTCACACACTGATGGAAGCCAGTCAAGTCAAGTCAAGTCAGTTTTATTTGTATAGCCCAATATCATAAATTTGCCTCAGGGGGCTTTACTGTCTATACAGAAATACAACATCCTCTGTCCTTAAACCTTCAAGTCGAATCAGGAAAAACTCCCTAGAAAACCTCTCTAAAGGGGAACCACAGGAAGAGCAACAGAGGAGGAATCCCTCTCCCAGGACAGACAGATATACAGAATAGAACACAAATTACAGAATACAGCATTTAACAGGGTAACAAAATTATAATGGATTTATAATATATGTGAAGAATGCGATGAAGAGGATGCTGAGCAGTTTCCAGGTGCCACCAGAACAGAATAGTCACACGACCTCCATCACCATGGAGAACTGGGAGGAGGACGGACTACACATGCACACATGGGAGACTCATATCACACCGTTCACATACACGAGAGAAGAGACAAGAAAAGACATTATTCTCACAGGAGACAGAGAAGGATAAAGATATCATTCAAAGAGAGAGAGACATGAGGTGAGGCTGAACCCCTGCAGGACGGGGGAACCAGATAGAAAACCTCAGGAAATGGCACCGACAGCCAGGGAAGCAGAGCAGTTCCAGGATGGTCCAGCAAGAGATGCCTGAGAGCCGAGGAGGACAGGAGGAGAAAGAGGGACATTGAGAAAAGGGGCACACAGCTCTGACACTTAAGTGCTTGAGGAACAAACAGAGCTACCATGCAGCACACTGGCCCGACCATCTGCAGCAATTGGGGTGCAGTGTCTATATATTTTTGACAGTGACAGTGGTGAAACAACCCAACAACTGTGACATGACCTTTTTCAAGCAATAACAGAGTTCCACCCACTTCAAACCAATGAGAAAAGCAAGGACAAAAACACAAAAACAGAAATCTCCCATTGTGAAATAACCAAAACTATTTGGCAGAGTATTTTTGTGTTCATGTAGGAATCCATCACTCAGAGTAAGAAGCCGATTAGGAAACATTTTCACAAGATGTCTCCTACTTCACTGAAAAGTCCCTTCACAATGTATGCACACTGTATCACACATGATGTCACAAAATCATGCTTGTACATCCATGTTTTAAACTCAGATTCATGGTGGGCACAGAGAAATGTTCCCCCTCCAGCTCATACATGTGAAAACAGCCTTGTGTCAATCTCTGTGTGTCGTCATTCTGCACAGTGAAGCGTAAACATGCAACCAAAGGAACAGGAAGCAAAATAGGTGTTTGACTGGAGGGGAACTTACCATCCAGGACTATATCATTCACAAGATGTGTTGAGGGATAAATGTACTAGTTCGAAGAAAATCTCAGTTATTTTGGAGGCATAAAATAATGATGTCAGGCAGATTGATTGATTTGGCTTTGATTTGATTGATAAAGTATTTAAAAAAGGGGGGGGGCTATATATTGTTATTTTAACATGTTCGAAATAAAAATAATCTTATCTAATCGGTGATGTGATCAAACACCTCAATGAGTTTTTTGTTTGTTTGTTTTTGTTGTATTTTTATTAAGCAGTGGTTAGCTTGGCAAAAAATGATAATGTCACATTGTGTGTGACCATGACTCCTTGAACTGAACTGAACTGAAGTAAATGAATTGTTTTGAATCAGCTAAGTGAGTGCTAATTTTCTACTTCTGCTCTCCAGTCTGCAGCTCTAGGTGGAGCCGCTCATCTGGTTAACTTCTGCAGTACAGACACAGTAGCTGGGTTGTTAATGGCTCAGAGATACTATGGCTGCCCGATGGCTGGTTTCTCAATCCCAGCAGCAGAGCATAGGTACTACACACACACACACACACACACACACACACACACACACACACACACACACACATCAGGGATGAGACTATGCA
Organism: Thunnus thynnus; assembly: GCF_963924715.1. Classification (NCBI taxonomy): domain Eukaryota; kingdom Metazoa; phylum Chordata; class Actinopteri; order Scombriformes; family Scombridae; genus Thunnus; species Thunnus thynnus. Next base: position 35,356,815 of record NC_089520.1, on the reverse strand, counting down.
CATAGGTAAATGTGTAATGTTTGCCAATATCATAACTGATTACAAAAAGATCCTGCTTGTGACTTTTTATGTAGATGAAATGTGACTAATATGACTACAGACAAAGTGATAAATGTGTTTCATACTGTAGCCTGCTGATCTCACAGTGCACTCCTTTCTCCAGAGTAAATGAACATGTCTCTGTTCAAAAACACTGATATGTAGTGTCTTTCACAGTTTAATTTTACCATAACATGCCCTAGGTTAATATGCAAATGCACGTGTTTCAAGCTACACATGTACATCTGACAGTCCAGTGTAACCAGTTTGATGGTTTACTTTCACAGGGATGTAAAGAACATATGTTTGAGTGTGTACAACTTTGCTGAGTATTTGCAATGCAGAAGTGGAGCATTGTCATTTACATTTGTGTAAACCATTCTGAATATCTATAGACTGTTGATTATTCCTTCCTGTCATCCAGCACCATCATATCCTGGGGGAAGAGCAGAGAGAAGGATGCATTTGAGCGAGTCCTTGACCAGTTCTCCTCTGGACCAGTCTCAGTGGTCAGTGACAGCTATGATATCTTCAATGCCTGCAAACACATCTGGGGAGACAAGCTGAAGGAGCGAGTCATGGAGCGCAGCCAGGACTCCTGTCTGGTTATCCGGCCGGACTCTGGAGACCCCGCAGAGACGCTTATTGAGGTAAATAACAGGGCTGGATTAGACAATGTGGGGCAACAGAAATAAACACGTCTGAGGTCATTTTATGTTTGCGTTAGTGTGATTTCAGACTCAGCTTTGTACTTAAGTAACATTGTACTTTAACTTCTTGAACTTTTTTTAGACAAGCCTATAGGATAAACTTTCAAAGTCACACTTATTGGAGCTCTATATACTTCCATATACTTTAAGCTAGAAATTTTGTTAAAACTGTTTTTTCAACTTATTTTTCAGTTTTTTAGAAGTTAAAAAAGTTTTCACTCAGTGATGGGTCTGCTTTGCATCAGCATAGCAGTGACAACAACACAATATAGACACTACTTCAGTTCTTCATACAGGAAGAAAAAGACTTTTTTAACTCCACTCCCTCAGGTTACACTCTTTGTACGCAAATTAAACATAAAAATGTTCAACTGAGTCTCCTTTCTCTCAAACTAAGCAGTAAGACATAGGGCTGGGCGGTTAATCAAATTTTATTTTCAATTATTATTTTGGCTTCCAGTGATTATGAAAACAAGATAATGGAGATACAATGATAATTGTGCTGCATTCCATCTCACAGTGATGCTCTGGTTTTGTCTTGTGTTATAAATCCAGCACATTGTGTGTCAGAGCAGCCAGACAGCACAGTGACAGACAGACAGACAGACAGACAGGAAGAGCAGAGCTCTTCTTCACAGCATGAATGTGTCAAATGTTGAGTGCTGGAAACAGACTTATTTAGACATCTAGGCTGGAGTGCACAGACTACTGTGTTTTAGTTTCAGACAGACTTTGGTTGCTATTATTTTAGATATTAGGATGCTTTGCTCTGTGTAATGATCTTTCCTTTCATCCAGCTGCTCAGCGCCATGTGTTCTGTCTGCAGTCTGTTATTGTGCACATTTATTTGTAAAAAGCTGATTAGAAACCTGGTTACACTTACACATGGCAGAGAAATGTGTGTTCTCCAGGTAGTAAATCTACCTGTGGAAACCTGGTTTCTCTAATCCCAAACTTCCATCACAGAAAGCAGCTTTCTCTTTCATATGACAGTTAAGAAATCAACTTTCTGGAGAAAACCGACTGTATCCTGCTTACTCAGGTGCATGTAAACACACTGCAGGATAATATATAAGTCCAACTGATTCGGACATTTGCATTCATACATACAGCTCCTCTGGATAATGTCTGGAAAATTGCAATTAAAGTTGCAGTGCATATGTGAAAGGGGCTTAAGGCAAATCTCCAAAGTCCACTGGATATCGTGTTTTGCGTCACCCGGCAACTTCTGCCAGCAAATGAGTGGGGAGCTCTGAGTGAAGGGAACATGGAGGGAAGTTAAACATTGCTCATTTGCATATACTACCCACATTGCAATGATACAGTTCTGGCTGAAAATTGGCAAAGTTTCCTTTAACTAGTGTTTAACCAAGTATTTATTTATTAACTAAGTATTGACTGTTAGTGGGTCTGTTAGTCCCACAAATTCCGAAACGTATAAAAAAGTGTCTTTTAACTTAATTTCTGGATTTTTTTATTCTTTTTGGCTCTCCTTTGTATTGATTAATAGTAAATGATTTAATGTAGACTAACTGACATTATGAGATGTTCAGATGGCACCAATTTATCATGACTGATATGTTAAGTTATAATATAAAAAAATATATAATAGAAATTCCACGTGTCTTCCAGGTCATCAAGATTTTGGAGGAGTGTTTTGGCTGTTCTCTGAACTCTATGGGATACAAGGTGCTGCCTTCTTACCTGCGAATTATTCAAGGAGACGGCATTGACCTCAGCTCAGTGGATGAGGTAAGAAACAGTTTAGTTGTTGTAGCAGACGGTGTTATCTAGACTAGCCTTTATACATCTTATTTAGCATATTCTATTTTTGTTTTCCTGTGATCATTACTTCAGCTATTACAAATGCCTTCAGTCTGTTCTTTTGTCACTAAAACAATGGCTGGATTCTTGACCGACCAAAATTATAGGGAAATTAAAGCCCCTATTGTGTGTGTAAGACTCACAATGGTACTATAAAAATAGCAAAAATATATTCATAGGCTAAGAGATAAAAATGAGTTTTAAGAAGTTATTTAAAAGAAGATAGTTACGGTTAGTCTGAGCTCCTCAGGCAAGGAATTCCAGGGTTTAGGTGCCTTGACGGCAAAGGCATAGTCCCCACTAGTCTTAAAGTCCAACTGAAATTAAACTGCCTTTTTTGTTTTCTACAGCAGTTTTCTACAACATATCTGCTCTGCAAATCACTTGTCCTGTGATCCTTGAGAAATAAATCAAACCAAAGGGAGAAATATATATTTTAAATTCTTTGATTTACCGTTCCATTATCCCCTTAAGTAGCTGGAGTCCTTATTTCAGGACATTAAATCTTGAATAAAGAAGTAGCTTGGCATTCTATTGTAGGCAGAGCAGATGGTCACACTGAGCCTGATTGCATCCTGCTACACAACACAAGCCACAGACTCTGAACAACAACCAACATTAGCTTTCCTGCTAACGTCTCTTTCTTATCTACCTTACAAACATGAACACACATCTTGTCCTGCACCTTAACTTGTTGAATGAGCCACCAGACAAATGTCAGTTAGCAGCTAGATAGCTAATGAACTGCTCAGCTGCAGCACATTAAACAGCATGTAAACACACCTGCAAATGTCACTTCGGACCCGTTACATGCTGGTTTGGTCATTGCTCTTCAAAATCCCTGTTAGCAAAATACTGTCTATCCATGACTTGTAGCCAGAACAGTTTGTTTACTTTGTCTCCGTTCAGTACGGTGTAACATTGGTAGCCTGCCAGCTAATCTCAATCAAACAAGCCTACAAAACGCACCCCCAGCTGGCTAAGACAAAAAGGAGCATTTCTGGTATTTCCCCAAAGCAAGAGCAGATCTACAAGGACTGCCCCTCCTACTGTAGGACTGGACCACCCAGCTACCCCCCCAGCTTTCCACCTCCTAAAACTGTCATTTTAAAATATCGTATTTCTCGATCACCACTGTTCTTAAGCTGTCCAAAGTGGGAAAAGAAACAAGAAATAGAAAGAAAATTCATAATTCATAATGCCCACTTAGGCACCTGAAAACTGTTGGTGCGGCACTGCACCAAACATGCACAGATGCACTCAGTCACAGTAAGTCACTGTCAGTCCACAAGTAACACACACAGCAGCTGAGAGCATTCTGCTGCATCTGTAGGTGAAGTCAGAGCTTCACTGTTTGAAATGTTAGTAAAATCAAGTCAGTAATGACTGTAACTCCTGTCTGACAAACCACATTCAATAATTAGATCTTATTCAAAGTTATGTTAGCCAAAAAGTTAAGTTGCTTGCTACAAAGGAACTAGTATGGTTCTAATAGTGCTAGTATCCCATTTTTTTGAATAAGTTGAGTTCATCACTTGTTGTAAAATGAAACAGCCTGTGCGGTTAACTGAGTCCTTATCTTATTAAATATCAAAGAGCTGCAGGTGCGTCATTGCAGTACATTATGTCTGAGTATGACATTTAGGGAATGTGGAGCTTGACAGTTCATTCATAGGAATTTAGTAAAGGTCTGGTGAGTGCTTATTATAAATTGATTACATATTAAATATATAAATATATTTAAAACAGTCCTACATGTTGATGTGAGCACATGAGTCTGCACATAAAGGTTGCATCCTTGACTAACAGACTGGAACTATATTTTAGCCATGATCCAAATATCACTGATTTTAGTTCACTGTATTAACCACATGCTCCTACAATAAAAACATAGATTTTGTGGTAAAAATCATTGATAAAATGTGAAAAGAACAGAGTGAGAAAGATGAGACAGAAGTAGAATGAGAGAGGGACAGAAATAGAAACCAGTTGGGAGAGATAAAGACTGGGGGACACTCTGGATGACAAACTCTTGCATCAGTTTTAGCTGGACTGTGTGGTTTGTTTTCTTTCTGTGTATAAAAAGTTCCAGAACAAAAACACACTCAGTAAAATAGTTACTGGCCATTGTCTGTTGCCATTTACCTGAAGAAATGTGTATATTTTCGGAGGGATCCCTTCCCACCACCCAGCCATGCCATCCTGCCAAAGCTTCTTGCCACCCCTTTGCCACAATGTGTAAAATTTTCTAGATCCACCACTGCCCTAAAGACTTTTTTTTCTTCATTCTAGTAATACAAAAATATTAACAATACATTTAAAAAATACTACCCAGTTATCTGGATTGTGAAATTTATGGTACTAAAATTGCTGTGCTCCAACAGACACTTATAACAAACAGTTTGAACAATAATAAAATGCTGACCTTTGTTTTCATTTCCAAGTAATGATAATTCCATTGAACTGTTGACAAGTCAAAACCTGTATGCTCACTTATGTGAAACTGCGACTGACAATGTCACTGTATGCTCAGATCTCAGCATAGAAGCTGATGGGTAATTGTGTGTACACAGAAAGCATGTATCATGTGTGTCTGATGGAACAGATACATTTCTATTTACATATGGCTCGTCTCTGGCTCTGAGCGCTTCCAAAATGCAACTGACCTACACTCAACAGTGTGCCTGAATGCCTCCTGTGTAGACACAAAAACGGAGCACTCGCTGCTGCTGCTGCTCTGTTAACAGACTGCTCGTGCTACACCTCTTATGTAGACACAGAATAGGAATGATGGTCCAAAGACCCAGGGTGTATTTATATTTGTATTTGATGATGAATTAAAGGGTTTGCACAGTCATGCCGAATGCTCTGATGAAGGCCACTATGTTCACATATTAGAAAGTGTATTTGTCATGGTCAAAAAATGAGTAAAATCAATATTTGTTTATTTTATAATGCCAGCCTTACCCTTCAAAGAACAGATGGTGTTGTGTCTTTACCAAAAGACAGTTACACCTTCACTGTCTTACCTCAGAATAGTTATAATTAAAGTTGGTTTTAATGAAATATGCTATGAAATGCTCATACTGTATGTTTATTCCTTTTTTTTCCATTCTTGCACCGCCAGGTGATAAGCAATTAAGTCTGCTTTGCCTCAACATAAAATATAAGTCACGATGATGTCATGCTGTGTTTGAAATATTACTTTCTTTGTTTTCTGTAGATTCTGCAGAAGCTGAGTGATGAAGGCTGGAGTGCTGAGAATGTTTTCTTTGGTTGTGGCAGTGCTTTGCTTCAGAAACTCAACAGAGATACACTAAGCTGTGCCTTCAAGTGCAGCTATGTGGAGACTAACGGCAAGGGGGTGAGTGGATGCTGTGACATTGCATTGCCTTATGTAAGAGATTTTCAAATTTCATTAACTGACATGATTATAGTAAATACAACATTCATGGACTAAATGAAGGGTGCAACTTGTCCTATAACCTGGGTCCTGCTTTTCTAGTTTTACAGATTTCTCAAGGACTCCACGCACCTTTAAAACAGAGTCAATCAGGACAAGCAGCATGAGCAGTGTGACAATCAGACAGGTGTAAAGCAGCTATAATCTATATTTTCATGATAACAGTGAATGAAATGACAATTATTATGAGAATTATCAGCGACTCAGCTTTACGGAGCTTTATAACAAGTTTCAGCTCATTGTTTAGCCGTCCGTTTGCAACTTTTCAGCTTTTGTTCACTCTTACCGCTCTCATAATGCCATTTTCAGCCACAACAGGCAAACCTCTAAAAACTTACTGTACACTGTACAGTGTAGCTAGCGAGCCAGTGATTAGCCCTGATACAGGACACGTTTATATTGTTTTAGTTGTATGTGTAGCTGTTAACTCATCAGTTGGACATCCTTGGAAACAATGTGATCCTATTCTTGAACTCTTATACAGCTAACTTGGTTCTGTGTAGTTGTATAATTGATTGTTAATCCTGGGTGAAGTTGTCTTGAATAACCATGATCATCAGCTAGGTATGCACTTTCGCACACTTTTTGTAGATTTGGTCTTGAGTCAACCTTTGCAGGGCGTGCACGTCGTGATTGCACGTCGTGATTCAAATTTGACCCCTCATACTTCATGTTATTGTGCAAACACACAGTTTTGTAATGCAATGGATGACAATAATGGATATATTGCACAAATTCACCTTTGTCTTAATTCCAAATAAGTGATTTCGTAATTGCATCAACTTAGCATTTGTTTTAAGCCTGTTGTTGGACTGCTCATGTTGCTGCTGTGTTCCTCAAATCTCAGAAATGAATGACTCAAATGTTGTTGGAAACTATAAAATCAGGACCCACGGAGCAAAAACAACAAACCTTCCCTTTGTGACAAACTATGTGTGTAAAGCTACTGTATTTTGATTGTTACTTGCCTGTGTGTGGCTCTGTTATACAGATCTACTGGGCTAAAAAACACTAATACCTATCACACTTACAGCATGAAAACCATGACTTTCATTAAAGTAATTGTTAAATCTGTAATAAGACATGTTGATAAAAACATTCTATGACCAGACATGCTTTTTTGTCTTAATCATGGGATACAGTAATCTTCACAGAGCCTGGTTTTCAATGTGCTCATGGGATGTGAGCATGTCAAAAGCATGTTGTTAAAATTTCTTTCAACTATTTTTTTTGTACATCTTTTTCCAGATGGATGTCTACAAGCAACCAGTGACCGACCCATCTAAGAGGTCAAAGAAGGGTCGATTATCACTGAGGAGAAACTCTGATGGTTTCATAGAGACAGTAGAGAAAGGGGCAGGCAAGCCTGAGGAGGTGGGTCTCAGCTTTCATTTTAAAGAGTCAATAAATAGCAGGCTGAAAAGCAGGAGTTCACTGCACCTCTGATCACACCCAACATCACTGATGGGTGTAGTCAAGATTTCAGTTCTGTATAGTCCAGTATCCAATCCTATTAAAAGTTTGTCAGTGATAACCACAATCTGATTTCATGCTGCACACTAGGCTTGGGCAGTATCAAGGTAGTACATATACCAGGGTATCTAGAAATCCCAAAGGTGGGATTTTCAATACTGTCAAAAATACAGACACTCTTCTTTCTATTAAACTGATACAGAGATGCTGTATTGAGGTGATGTATTGCAGTGCACAGCACGCACCACCAGAGGTCAGTCTCTACTGGAGGAACAGGCAGCTGAGCTGAGAAAGATGGCAACTGTGAATGGCATGGAATCATGAAAATATTTCCACATAAAACTTTATCATGAGATGACTTCTTCCAGCTACAAAAGCAGTCTATTAGCCACTTGGTTTTATTCAACTGTCAGTCTGCCACCACCACCCGCACATTGTCTCTATTCAGCCCACTGATGTGTTGGTATCCGCCGCGACAACAAGTGCCATCAGGTCCTCCAGCAAGAATCTATGGAAGAAGGGCGCTTATTTCCTATGTATTCATTATTCTATGGGCCATAAGTATTTACACCTAGGTAGACTTGTCTAAGTAGGCTTTTTGCATATTAGACACACAGCCCCAGTGAAATGTCAGGAATATATGAAGAAAAAGGTAACGCCCAAACCAACAGCACACAGCAAGAGTATTTTTCCACACAACAGCAGGACACAGTTAAGTTGGTTAACTTGGTGAGGAGTTGGAGATGTGCAGCCTGTCGCCTGCAGCTCTTCCACTAACAGCTCTCTGTGACTGCTCCTGACTTTTCCATTACTCTGTGAAATATTGAAACAGATCCACTGCCAAAAATGACCAAAATGACAGTTGTTTTGCTTTTTCTTGATGAACGATTGCATTCAGTTCTAATCTCTGTGACAAATAAATTGTGTTTCCTGTGACTGCTTCACAATAAAAGTCACATCGTGTCTTGCCAGTTGAATGATTTTAATATGAAGCAGCAGTAATAGGATATTGCTGGGTTTGCATTAGCAGTAACTTAATACAGCTCTGATACAGTGCACAGAGGGTGAACAGTGAAGATCGAGGCTGATATCAATGAGATCAAATTGTGCTGGATAACATTATAGGTAATCTGAATCCCATGTAGGAATGGCGGACTCTGCCACTAACAATAAACAATAAACTACTATATGAGAGACAATCACTGATTGTAAATACACTGAATTGCTGTTACACAAAAAAATGCAATCTTTGACACAAAAAACTTTTTTACAATGAGGTTTGATTTCATGAAAATCTTTTTTTAACTTAAAATTCTAACTGAAAAGAAGTTTTCCTATTTTTGTGCCCTCAATTCTTGACTCACATATTAATTACAGCTTGAATGAGTTTGATGCTTGCTTAATAAACCTCATCCTTTGTGTGCTCTGCATACGTCAGGATCTGCTGGTGACGGTGTTTGAGAATGGCAGCTTGCTGCAGGAGTACTCCCTGGAGGAGATCAGGAAGAACGCTCGGCTGCGGGACAAGGAGATGGACCCCACCCTGCACAACCACAAAGAGGAGCTGCTGCACAATCACATCATCAACGGGATTCATTAGATCAGACACAAAGCCTCTCGCTGTGCACGTGATACTTCAGTGTTTAACAGGGTGCACTGGTTTCCTCTGTAGAGGGAATGAAGACTGCAGTGTTTTAGAGAGTCACTCATCACAGTAACAACTTGACATGTTGAAGGGCCCCCACACCCCCCACTTTATCCTGAGGAGGCCAATGATGAAATTGTTTTCAGGTAGATCAGCTTCTTTCACTTTCTGTTGTGGCCAGCACACAGTGCTCCTCTCTATATATCTATATCTGAGGCTGTGTGAGCACACAGTTACACTGCCCTCCAATGGCCACGACCACCACAACTGAAGCTCAGGGTCAAATATCATAAGCTATGGTAGTTTTTTCTTCTTTCATTTATGGATTTAAAGATACGTCCCTGAGTATAGGGTTGCTACAGAACACTAAAATAGACATGGGGTGTGTATCTTTAAAGAAGGCAGATATTTTCATAACATATGCAGTATCTTTACATCTGAGCGTTTTCAGGCCAAACATGACCGATGCTTCCATTTGTTTTAGCTTTTTGTTTTACTGGTAGAGTAGAAAAGTGTTTGAAGCAGCATTTTAGACCACAAGGCTCTAAAATCTACTATAACTCAATATGAATAGTAATAGTTTTGATTATAGTGCCACATTAACAGGTGTGGGCAACACTGTGTGTTTGATATACAATATTTAATTTAAGGTCAGTGTCAGCTCCACATATCAGCAGAGCTCCAGCCATACTTTCTGCTTGGTTTTTTAACAGGTTACCAGTCACATAGAATCCACAACAGCTTACTTTTAAGATCCAGCCTCAAACAAACACAGTAGACTGTAGATCACATCAGATTGTAGACATGAAAGAGGAGCACAAACCCTGTATAGTATATAAATGAGGATATCACAACACTGTGCAGATTATGCTGCACTGCCACAGTTTGATGACTTCTGATGCCAGTGGCCCACAAAGCACACTCCATTTCATCATCAGGTCTTCTGAAAAATTCTGCCGGTGTCTAAATTGTTAGTCTAATTCACTGGTTCCCATCTTTTTTGGCTTGTGACCATTTAAAGTGAAGCAGTCTGTACTTGTGACCCCTCACCACATGTTCTATGTGTTTATGAGCTGTGAGCAGTTCAACCAAAGAGTCATTTTAAATTTTGGATTAAGTTTTGTGACAGTTTTAGAGGTCTGAGTGGGTATTTGGCCTAATTCAGTTTCCATAAATATGAGCAAAAGGTGACTTTACAGTGTTCTCAACAGAGACATATGGTGCTAAATACACACTTTCATTTTCTATCATTTAAACAATTGCCAATTTTTTTTAATGTCCTCTGATACAGTGACGTACAACAAGGCATAAGTATTTGTTCCTCCTCAAGAATAACATTATTAAGGATGATTATTATAACTGTTATTCTAATTTGACAAATCCGGTATCCTGAAATGCTGAAAGCTGCAGTGAAAACAAAGGTATCTGTAGTAAATAGCAGACTCCACACTATGTGTTGTAGGTGCTAGTTAGCTTTTATGAGCTTTGAATTGTTTCCATTTAACAGTGGCGCTACTGTAAAGATGTACATTAGAGGCACATTGCACTACTCTCCCATCTGCCTGCACAGACTGTATGCGTCCTCTGTTAGTAAAGGCAAAATGTAACCATAATCTGCCATGGATTGCGATGAAGTTCAGATTTTGTCAAAATGTAAGATTTTAATCCCCTGAAACAAATTAATTTGATTATTAAGAATAAGATTTTCATAATCGGATTTTGAATATTTTAGTAAATAATATAACAATATTGATATTTAGACTGCATTGATATTCATTTCAATTACAAAAATTCAATGTGAGAAATAATCTCAGTGATTTCAACAGCAAGAATGGAGCTGTTGTTTTAAACCAAAAGAAAACAATCACTCAAACTGAAGAATATTAAGATCATTTATTTGAAAAGTAAAAGTATATATGGACAGCCAACCAGCAAGGTCTATCATTGCATAGTTCCTGTGTTTTCAAGACATGTCTCTGATCTAACATTCAGCAAGAGAGAAGCAGGATATCAGCTGAAAGGGCCACAAAATTTGGATTTTTCCTAACTTTACTAGAGGGGTGGAGATGCAGCGCCAAAAGTTCAGGGAGTGCAAGAGAAGGCTCAATGAGTGAGGCGTGAAATTTGCTCTTGTGTACCCGGCCACTCTCAAAGTCTTCCCAGATAAGGAATGGATCAGAGCAGTTGTTCAATGACCCGAAAAAGGCCCTGGACTTTATCAATAAGCTGTGACTACCGGCTGGTAACTGGTAACTAGCATGCCGGGGCTAGCAACCCGCTGGATCAGCTACGGGCTTGGCTGGTCATTAGCTTCAGAGTCTAGCAGTGTGTTGCTACCTGCAGCTGTGGTAACTAATGGACTCATTTCCCTATACTTTAAGTTTGTAGAGGTACCCACCTCCCCAGCCATTTTTGCTCCTGTCCTAAAACCATTACTTACCGCCATTCACCTAGATCCTAACTTCCCCAGTATACACGTAGGGCCCCCATCACATAAGGTGATGCTTTATGCAGATGATTTCTTGACCTTTGTTAGCAATCCAGAGACTTCCATCCCTGCATTGTTATCCACTATCAACTCTTCTTTGATTCTCAAAATAAATTGGTCTAAATGTGAAGCTTTTGCCCTAACAGCATACTGTCCCAAAACCTTATTCCAACCAGGGAACTTTAGATGGTCGGATCAGGGTATTGGGTACCTTGGGGTCCTATTCCCACCCAACCTGTCAGACAAGTATAGAACCCTTACTTGAGAAATTTAAACTAGACACAGAAAGATGGGAACCCCTTCATCTCTCTCTGTGGGTAAAGGTTAATGTATTAAAGATGAATGTAGTCCCCAACTTCAGCTACATTTTACAATCACTGTCAGTGACAGTCCCAGTGAAGTATTTCCACAGGTTTAATCAGCTGTGTGGCCTTTTTCTTTGAAATGGTAAATTAGCTAGGGTGCGCCGTAAAAAACCTCAAAACAGGATGGATCAGGGAGGCTAAGGGATACTGAACCTACTTCTGTACCATTATGCCTTTTGCCTACAGCACTTGGCACAGGGGTCTCTCCCTCCAGAGTGGACACCCCCATGGTTCAGTGTAAAAGCACACTCTTGCTCTTCCCTTGGTTGCCTACCTTTCTGCCTCTCTACCTTCAAGTGCTCAGTCTCATCCTGCACTGTCATGCCTTATGGGAGTTTGGAAGAAGACTGTAAAGATCCTCAATTTGGACCCCTTCCTTGACACAACGTCTAGTATATAGTACAGTCCCTGCCCACGTATTGGTAAATCTTCCTTCTATTGGAAATTGGTTGCAGAAGGGCATTGTAGTGCTCAGTGACCTTTTACATAGAGCAGGAGCTCAAATCCTTCCAACAACTTACAGGCCAAATTTAAGTTGCACAAACAACAATACTAGTGGTATGTGTAAATTCATGGTTTGCTGAAATTAACTTTTGCATTTGTTTATTTCTGTTGGGGGACCCATCCACCTTGAAAGACACAATACCCTTTATCTATACTGAATGGGTCCAGACTGCTATCATGTTTAGTAGGAGACTGCTCGTCCAACAATGGAAGTCAGCCAACGCACCATCAATCATGGACTGGCATAATCTTCTTGCTAGCGTAGCAGCATATGAACAGGTATCCTTCTCTCTGCTGGGCAGGATAGAATGGTATGATTTGAAATGGGAAAGATTTCTTCACTACATTAATGGCCCTTAAAGACAACCCCATGGCTTAACTCCCTCCCATGTACACGCACACACATGCATCAATGTATTTGCTCACTTGGTCCCACTTACAATTGTACATATTGTCCTTTTCTCCTTATTTTATGTCTGTTCATATTCCTGCCTTTCTAAAATTCAATAAAATGTCAGTCACAAAAGAGGCACAAATAGTCAGAAATAGTTTTGCAGACCCATATAAACCCATGTATCTATATACATTCAGTTAGCAGCACATGGAAACAAATCAGATGATTACTTGTCTTACATAGCTTGTAACGTAAATTAGGCTCCTTCCTGGTATGTTAGGCAGGTAGCACACAGAAAATGCTGCCTACGTTTACAGCAACACACCAGTTGATTTGTCTGACCTGTGAGCCAATCAGAAGCTTGTGAAATGTTTAACAAAAGGCAACGTTAGCTGATTGGTCAGTCAGGACAGATGCAAGTGAGCTACAGGAGTCCTCACAAATGAAAAAATACCAGCTAGTCATTTTTGGGGGGTGTCAAACTCTAAAATAAGCTTCAAGGCTGCTTTCAATGGGGATTTGACCTTTTCCTGTTGTGTATTTTTATGCACTGAACATGTGACTCCAAAGCTACTGCTGCTTTTCTTATTTAACGTTTTTCTGGCCATATATACGGGCCAGTTCATTTTAAGTGTTGTTCTTTCTTTCTTTCTTTCTTTCTTTCTTTCTTTTCATGCTCCTTTATTTTCTTTGAACATGTTTGTCTTTTTTAATATCCAACAACATGTTCCACAACAATCAGTGGTATGTTCTGTTTCAGGCTAGTGCCAGTTTCCATAAGATTTTCTTGCTGATATGCAGTCTATTATGATGTGTGATTAAGTAGTGATGCAGTTTGCCACCAACACTGGACAGTGCATGGTTTACCTCTTGTGTAGTACCGGCACTAATCATATATGTAATTATACTTGTAAATATACTTTTGAAAATTGATTTGGTTTTAATTGGTCTGTATCTTTTAAATGTTCTTGATGTTTGATTTTGTTTGTCTTTCAAAAACAGACTTTTTGTAAGATTAAAAACAAAAGCAAAAATTCTTTCATACTGAGGTGAGTTATTTTTCTAACCTGACAACTTAGAAAGCTTTCCACAACACTAGATGCAGAGGATGTGAACTATGCTGAGCAACCAGAAAATCAAACCCCTATACGTCCATCCATCCATTATCTTTACTCACTTTTCCTTGATACTGCAGTATCTCCTGTTGTAAGACTGTTGGATATACAGTATGTACATTCTAATTGTGTTAGAGGCACTGGAGCACACTAAAGATGTACACCTCTCACGCAGAGGCCAAACTTAAAACATCAACTTAACAGCACTTCTTCACTGCCCTCTCTGGTTGAAACTTTCAAGCCTGTTGCACCTATAACACCTTCCAACAGTGATGTCACAGGGTCCTGGAGTACACCTGTGTCCATTTTCATGGAGTGTTAAGTTACTCTTGAAACCTCTTGCATATAGAACTTAAAAATTTCTGACTGACAAGTCCTAGTGGTAGTATCAGAAAGACCCTGGCTAGGGTCTAGAAAGACCCTTGCTACCATTTTAACTGGAATTGTTTCTTTTTTTTTCTACAAACAAGTTTATACCATCAGAATCATTTGACAGATGTTGTAATAACTTGCTTTAAGTGTTATTTTGACAGATGAGGAATTCTGCATGTCTTTTTTTTCATTTAGAATATTTCCATCTTTCCTGCACAGAAAGAAAGTAGAGGACATGATTTGCAAATTGCATGGCCTTAGCACTTCACTTCTGTTGAAACTGAAATGTAATTTGCAGTCTTAAGTTACATCAACTAAATTTACTTATAATGCATCATTTATTTGGCGTCAAAAGTTCCAGTAATCAAAAGTTATAGTTTTGTGGTATCCACACCATTATTTTATTATTTGTTAAACACTTACATACTATGTGGGTCAAATTTGACCCATTTTGACATTTGAAACCAATTTTTCTTTTTTTTTTTTAAAAACCTAAATTACATTTTTTAAGCCTGGAATTTTTAAAGTGGCCAGGAATATACAAAAACAGCAATATTTATTAATTGATATTAAATTATTTGTTTTTGTGCAACTGGTACAAATTTTTGCACATATGTCATCCAGGTCAATTTTGACCAATATTTATTCGAAGGGATTTTAAAGTCACCAGAGAGGGTCAAATCAAGAGTTGTTATGGGGAATGTTGAAACAGTGAAACTATAGATTGGCATGTGTGTGTATTTCTGTCATTGGGACAGTGGGGACAGAGGGGCACCGTGACACTGTCACAAGAACTTCCCAAGTCCCCCCCCCTATTACGGCATTTGTCAGGATTCCCACCCAGGTGGGCTCCTCTACACCTTTGAGGTGTTATGGGGGAGTCTTGAAACACTGAACAAGTAAAACTGTGCATAGGCATCATCATATATGGTGTACATACAGTAGGAACACAGGGTCATGAGGTGTCTTGACATTGTCGCAGCATCTGCACCTGCAAACAAGCCTGTACAAAGTAACAAATCAAGCCCATCAATTCCCAGGCAACCAACATAGTGGTTGCCCAACATAGTCCTCCATGAAGTGGAGAGCAGCTTTCATAGGATTATAAAAAAGTACCTGTGCCCCTATTTCACTGATTTGGTTGAATGGAAGGAGTGATTTGGTGGATCTGTTCCAAG
Organism: Thunnus thynnus; assembly: GCF_963924715.1. Classification (NCBI taxonomy): domain Eukaryota; kingdom Metazoa; phylum Chordata; class Actinopteri; order Scombriformes; family Scombridae; genus Thunnus; species Thunnus thynnus. The sequence continues at coordinate 35,341,245 of NC_089520.1, read as the reverse complement.
ATGAAAAAGAAGACAGTGAGTTGAAGAGAAAGTATTAGAAGAGAACAACATGGAGAAAATGACCTTTTGACTTGTCTCATGCAAAGGCGACGCCACCATCCCCACACAGAAGCACAGTAGTCTGAATCTTGCCCTTATCAATCTGCAGTCCCACAGTCAACTGTCACAAAGTTTGAAATTTGCAAACAGTTTTGTTGTTTTGTTTTATGATTTATACGCTCAATGCAGAGTTGATTGTGTACAATTGACAGAAAAAGAGGGCATGTGGTTTGCCGGCAGTGTTGATTGATGGATTTAATGGTTATAATTAAATGTACCATTAAAAATGTTGTTGCATCCTTCAATTTCAATAAAATTCATAGAAATAATTATGGCTGTTATGTTCTCCTGTTTTAGATAACATGAAATCATAATAGTGTGATTATTAAAGTACGGTATTTTCTCTGAAAACAAAGTGTCATACCTAAAGAAAGCACTATCTCTGCTCTCTGAAACATTAATGAAGGATTATAAACCAATTTATTAATGACTAATAACACATATATGGACGCAAAATACATTTGTGGTTCAAAATTTGGTATAGGGACTAATTATAAAGGGATAGTGGAGCCGGGTCAAAAATGACCTGCTCCATACCATGAAGGGTCAGAATATGAACAGTATGTAAGGGTTAAACTTACAAGATGTGCTAGGTGCAAGGTGCAGGGTTTCCTTAATATAGTATAAGTCAACAAATGTTAATTTGGAAAAATGACTATACATTTACAAATCATGTTTACACATTGGTCACTGCAATCATCATGATTTAGTTCTCACAACTGAGCACTATGATGCTCATGAATTACAGTTGTATGCAAAAGTTTAGGCGCCCCTTGACAAATAATGTACTTTGGTTATTTTTTTAATTGAAAAGATATAAACACAGTCTCTCTAGGATATGGAAGAAAACACAATATTTTCAGCAAACAATAAAGGTGCAATGTGTAGGATTTAGTGCAACAAACTGAATAATGCTTTGTTTGTTTACATACGAGCATGCGTCGCTAACATCACGACAGTGCTGAGAGAAAGATTGACCGCAGTAAAACGCTCTAAAATGTGGCATCACTTTATTAAAGAAAACGACAAGGCAAAGTGCAAGGCATGTGAGAAGCTAATTAGCTATAAATCAGGTTACACATCAAATCTGATCAAACATTTAAGGCAGCACGGCCCAAGCGTGTCATCAGCCTGTGAAAGCACCTCGCTAGCACCTCTAGTAGAGTCAGGGCTACCAAGCAGTGACACACTGTGTATGTTAGTTACTGCTTCCTGTCGTCATTAAGTTGTTCAGCAATATACAGGAACTCCTCAGCTGCATTCAGACTGAAAACAGCACTGTGTAAAACAATACAAGGGGCTGTGTTTAAGTCCGGTTGTAGTAACAGATTATTGCATTTAAAGTCTGATCAGAAAAACCCTGCATAGCAGTTTGTAATATTCACAGACTGGATTTTACAACTCTGGAAAGTTATCATGCTGCAACCCTGTTTACTATGTGATACCATGTGAAACACGTGTGTCCGCGAACCTCAGAAAAAAGTATGAATGGAACCGCGTACATGTCCATGAATTGGCCTTTACAGTGACAGCACACTGTTATTGAGTCAACTGACAACAATCTGATGTTCGCTCATTTGTATCACATCCAGTTAGGAATCAGTGTGAGGCATGTCAACAGTTGTCATTAGGAAATGTCAGCTGGTGCCCATTTCAAAGTATGAAATGTGCGAAATGTAATTAAGAGATGGCAGTTTAGGGCAACTGTGGAGGTCAAGATTAGATCTGGAAGATCAAGAAAACTACGAGGAGAATTGCTGCTATACTGGTCAGAAAGGCAAATCAAAACCCCTATTAGGCTGCAAAAAACCTGCAGGAAGATTAAGCAGAGTCAGGAGTGGTGGTGCATTGTTCCACTGTGCAAAGATGCTCGCACAAACAAGAACTTCATGGAAGAGTCAGTAGAAGAAAACCCTACCTGCGTCCTCATCATAAAATCCAGCATCAGAAGTATGAAACAGAACATCTACGGAAGCCTGATGCGTTTTGGAAACAAGTGCTGTGGACTGATGAAGTTAAAACAGAACTGGCCACAATCAGTAAAGGTATGTTTGGAGAAAAAAGGAGCAGCACTTCATGAAAAGAACACCTTTCCAACTTTTCAGCATTGGGGTGGATCCATCATGCTTTGGGGTTGTGTTGCATTCAGTGGTGCAGGAAACACTGCGCAGGTGGAGGGAAGAATGAATTCCACTAAACCCCAGCAAATTCTGGAAGCAAACATCCCACCATCTGTAAAAAAGCTGGAGCTGAAAAGAGGATGGCTTCTACAACAGGATAATGATCCTAAACATACCTCGAAATCCACAATGGACAACCTCAAAAGATGCAAGCTGAAGGTTTTGGAATGGCCCTCACAGTCCCCTGACTTAATCATAACTGAAAATCTGTGGGTGGATCTTAAAAGAGCGGTGTATACAAGACAGCCCAAGAATGTTGCAGAAATGGAGCTTAGGCTTAGTTCAAGCTGGAAGACTATTACTCATTCATTCATTCTCATTCCTCTCTCACTCCCTCCCCCTGCTTCTCCTGCTCATGTATCAGCTGATTAGGGGCGTCACTCTTAGTTAACAAGTCAGATTCCATCAGCCTATCATGTGTTAGCTGCAAACTTTAAATCTGTTCTCTCTGTTGTTGTCAACTGTCATTTCAGTACGAATCATTGCAACCCTCCTCCACCCCACTCACCTCCACTTCATCATGTCAGCACCCAGATCTGAGATCACCAGAAGCCACTCCTCTTCTCATCATCCAGATCTCAACATTCCCTCATTCATCACCACCTCCAGTGGTGGATGTCCTATTCTACTCTCCCTTCGTTTCCCCCTTATAAATATGATGACATCACGATAGGGGCTAATCACCAAAGACTTTTCAGAACTAGAAGCTTTTTGCAAGGACAAATGAGAGAAAATCCCAAATACTGTAAAAGAATTGAGAGAAAAAGCGTTTGCAAGCTGTGTCACTAAGTACTGACTACGTAGGCTGCCCAACTTTTGCACATGCTACAATGATGTTTTTATTTATTTTATTTTTTTTGTTCAATTTATGACATAAAAACAACTATGCATTAATGTTTGCTGATTTTTTTGAGAGGCTGTGTTTACATCTTTTCAATTCAAAAATCACAAAAATATGTTATTTGTCCACAGATGTCCAAACTTTTGCACACATCTCTATTTCTTTCCCAGAGTGCAAATAGTCAACAGTGACATGAGGTCAGGCTTGAATGAAAATCTTATGAATTACTGTCAAATGAAAAGCATCTTCTCAATCAGTTCAACTTTTCAGCCAAGTTTTAGAGAGAGCACTTAGATGCTTTCAGCCTGACTGCACAGTTTTTTTTTTGTTTTCTATTATTCTATTCTATTATTCTTATTTTATTATTCCTGACCCTTTGGACGCTGGTGCAGTCATGCATTCTCTGAACATGGACTCTGCTAGTTGAATTTGGCCATGAGAACCAATCCTCATCCTTTGTGTTTGGGGCGTCTTTTTATTTTCTTCCTTCTAAAGACACAGAAGAAGACAGATGGTCAGATGTGATCCACTGGTCTGCTGTTCCCAGTCTGTATGTTCTCTCCTTATCATCAGAGTGAATTCAAATATTGCAGTTTCCAAATTAAACTATATTTTATATAGATTTCATTGCCTCACGTCTTCACTTTTCCTCCCTGGCATTCTTGCATCTGCCAAAGATAATAAACATATGGAAAGTGATCTATTTCCATTAGTGGTTCACTCCTTCACATCTTGTTGCTGTCTTATACATAAACTTTATTTCTGCCAGAAGAACATTTCTCTCCCATCAGATTTCCCTCCTGAAATACAGCGTAGAAGATCCTAACCTCACAAGCTGAGTATGGTGATATTCTATATTCTTCTTATTGTGAACAAATCCCATGAAAAGACCAAAACCCAACAATAAATCGATCCTGTCTCTGTATCAAAGCCTGATATATCTTATTCCTCTGTGACACAGAGCTCCATTGTTGTCCAAAAACTATGACCCAGACAGTTGTACTGGATGACATTATCCTTTATTACTATGAACACACACACACTGTAATTATTTTAACTCCCACACACACACACCGTCCTGCTGCTGGAAATACTCATTAGAGCACAGAATGTGGATTCATTCATAGCTAAAAGATAGTCCCCAACAAATGCACTATTTCCTCCTGTTGGAGTAACATTTGTTAAAAACTACAGCTACCAGCTGTTTTAGGAAATAACTGAGCCTTTAAAAAAATAAAATGATATACATATATTGTCATTAGATTTGTGACAAAAAGAAAAAAAGAGAACAAAAGGACCTATATCCTTTTAATTAGGAAAAATATGATTTATAAAACGATGGTATTTTGAAGGATGCATTCCAAACAGAGAGGGTCGGGAAATATGATCATTTCTCTGGGGCAGCCCACCATCAAAATTCAAGGAATCGTGGACTGGAATCTGCTATCACTCAGTTATGAATGTGTTCTGGTTTTAGTAAAAATTTGTATACATTTGGTATGTTATCATCAGCTGAGAAGCATTTACATACTTTGATTATGTGGATGTACCTCTAACTGACAACCACACAAAACACCATCATGGGAAAGTTGTAGAAGTTTACATGTAGTGGGAAAACTTTTATTCAAAAACACAAGCCTCCCTCCCCTGCTTGCTGGCTTAACAGTTGATTGGTTGTGTGTTGTCATGGAGATGACCGGACACGTGAACAGAGGGAACCTAGAGGAGGTTCAACTGGAATAAAAGCCAGAGAGTATTTATGATGGAGAGCAGAGCGCTTGAAGTCTATTCACAGCAACATATCCCAGGACACTGGATAGATTCCTCCTGTGCTCCCGAACGCTGCAACTAAACTTCCCTCTTCTTCTGTGACCAGATATGACAAGTTCATGAATAGTTAGAATGACAGTGACATCCCCTCTGTGAGTTGGGTTTTCTCCTTTGAGCACTTCCCTCTCAGCCTGGATGATGCAGTTGGAGGTGGAGAGCTGCTCTCAGCGCCCGGTCAGGCTGCTCCTGCTGCTCTGCTTCATGACTCTGCACAGCTCGGCCATTGAGACTGGTAAGACTTCGACCACTGGACTGGAGACACTACACACCTACTCACTAACTGATAGATGGCTTTTGGCTCGTGTTGACGGTGACTCACTTGTAAACTGTGCGCAATTCATTTCCTCTGTGCGTAAAGCTCTAACTGTAGAGCTGTTGCTGAGCAGTGAGCAGCAGCAGCAGAAGTAGCCCAGTAGTAGAAAAAGTAGTAATTATAGTAGTAATAGCAGTAGTAGTCATTGTAGCAACAGTTTGCCTGCTGTTTCTGTAACTTGAGTAAATGTATCATTGAAAAAATAATTTCTGTTTAACCCAAAAATGTCACAGTGTCTGATCTCCAGTTCTTGGGGAAAGAACGTGATTTATTCACACAAAAGAAAAGCATTTGGCACAAGAGAATAAACATGAGACATTGAATACTTGAGTATAGATATTGTAACATATGAGATAATGCTCTGATCATTACAGCTATATAATACAGTATCACCCACATCAGCAGTAATTATTGCAGCTGCAAAACTGAAAAATGTGAATAAACCATCGTTATGAGATGCAGAATTAAAATATTGTGTTCAGTTTTATTTTACATATCACTGTTATGTAATTTTGTACTTACTCATAATGTGAGTTCTGACTTGTGTTCAAGTTTAAAGGACCATACCAGTGTGTTAGCATGTTGTACCTTATCAACTACAAATCATCTGTACTTTACATTTTTGCCAACCATGTTGAGTATAGGCTATAATTTACTTTACTTTAGATTTTTAATGTATTTCTCAGCTGTTGGTATCCATTCATTTCTGTACAGTATAAAAATCACTCAACAGACAGTGCAGTCCTTCACATTTGACATCAAGTCTGCATTAATGTTTCCCAAAGTTACATTATTTTTTCATGATAATGCCATTTAACTGCAGATTGATTTGAAAAATCTATGCTACATTGCTTCACAACAATAACAGAATTTCAACAGTAATGAATGCAGACTTGATGTTCACTTTGCTGGGTTGTAAATGTATATGTAATTATATATTATGTATATGTATATGGACTAAAAATGCAAAAGCACTGGTGTGTTTCTTTAAACTGCTCCTTAAACTAAACTTTAAATATGTTTTAATTAAGTGAATAAATAAAGATAAACTTTATATTGCTATAGGATCTAATGATAATGATGTAATAATCAACTTCATTCAAAATAGATAGAGTATGATAATGTTGGACGATATGACCAAATATACCGTGAGATGACAGAAATATTTGCTGTTGTTACTGCTACAAGGCAATTTTGGATTTACAGGTTTGTTGTATCAATGTGATGAAGTTCCTTAAATTTTCAGGTATTTAATTTGCTGGATTAAAAAATCAGCCCTTTTTTTTACACCTTTTTTGGGGGGATTTTATAGAAAAAAAAAATGTTTATGTCAACAACAGCACAAGAGAACAGAGCACCATGACATCTACATGACATAAACATTTCCTTACTTATGTTTCCCAAAAATATATCACAATATATCTATATCACAATATATAATTATATATACCATGATAGAAGATATTTTTCCATATCAGGCCATTCGACCAGTTCATTAATGTGTACTCACTGTTGTGTTTATATACTCTGTTTGGTGCACAGCAGGACTGAAACAGAGTAAGTCTGAAGTGATATAATGAATGCCTGCATTGAGTCACCACTGTTGGGATAACACATGGATGGAGAGTGAGGCTGCTGCCCTTTCAACACAATACTGTCTCACAGACATTTCTCACTACAGTGAGTCACCTAGGACCTTGACCCTCTCCCGCCCTTTGGATTTGCTCTATGAAATGGACTCCATTTACAATGATAGTGGTTAAAAAGAGTTGAATTTTCAGCCAGTAAAAATCTTTACTGGGGACTTGGCGTCTTCTGGTCACCCATGTTTTGAACACTGTCCCCTGGTACTTTGTATTTACTTGTTGTACTGTGTGGAGGGGATGAGCTGTTTCCCACCAACAGGGGCTCCCGGGCTCTCCTCTTTGAGACATTCCTGGAGGTCAGTGCAGGAGGATCTAGTTGTCTCCCAGGGAAACAGAGCTAATAAACTCCAGGGGTGGTCGTAAATTTTCTCATTATTTGGCCTGCAGCCCAGAGGCAGGGGGTGGTGGGCGGCTGGGTTGGGGCTGATGGAGCCGGATCTGCCCGCCCATCTGTCCTGGTCCTGCCTGTGGATGAGCAGTGACCTGCCTGTCAAATGATGACCATGCTGTCTCACATGGCTGATTTAGCAGGCAAGGTTTACAATTTGAGGCTCTAAGAAATCTACTAGTGTGGTAAAGCTGAAGTCTGTCTATCAAAAGTATAAGTCAGCATTCAGACAGTTTGCTGATAACATCTCTTAACTCTGTCTGTATGTCTGTCAGTGTGGTAAGACCTGGAATTTTTATTTACCTGCAAAATATGAAACACAGAAAAGCAGCAAATCTTTATATCAAAATTGTCATCTGTTATCCACCAGAATTTTTTTCCACTCAAAAGATTTTCTTTTCAGTTTTTCTAAGGCTAAATCAAAAATTTGTGTGTGAACAAAAGATAAAAAGAAAAAAAACAGTTGTCACCTCATAGCTGGCCAACAGTGTCCAACACCACCAAGGCACATTATGTCAAAACATCCAACAAGTGCAAATCTATGTATATGCTGACTATGTATCAGTATCAGAGGATTCCATCTCATGTGTCTTTTCCTTGTCAGTGAACGTGGTGGACTTCTGTGGCCAGACCATCCGGGGAGATGGCATGATCGTCAACTCACACCAAGAGTCCAAGAAGTACTACTTTGTGACCATGGGGACTGACTGCCACCTCACCATGCAGGCCAGCTCCCCAAAAGACAAGGTCCAGTTCCACTTCCGCTTCTTCCTGGTCTACAGTTTGCTACGAGTGGCCCCTCTGAGCCCGGCCCCTGCCTTTCCAGAGTCCCCTCGTGGCTCCGCCCCTCTCAACCCCAGACTGGAGCCCACCTCAGGTGAAAGCCCAGGGGACCCTTGTCATGCCGGCTCATACGTTCAATTTTATGATGGACGGGACAGGAGCTCGCCTGCCCTCGGGCCTCCTCTGTGTGGGAAGAGTCCGCCACGGCCGGTGCTGTCCACGGGAAACTACCTGACGCTGAGGCTGGTCACCCGGGGGACTCAACCCAGAGTGGACTTTGTGGGGGACTTCACCTCCTTCAGACTGGGTAAGACAGACAAAGAGATGCTTAGAGTCTTACAGCCACTGTGGTGGGACGTACAAAAGCAAACAATAATGCAGTGAAACTGAAATGAGTAAATAATCGGCTAGTTGGTGGCGTTCACTCCTCTGAGTCCATCATATTCTGTAACCACATACCTCTGAGTGAATTAGTGTTTAATCATCATCAGTTTTTTGAAAGTGTGTTTGTAATCAGTTGGTTAATGAATGGTTAGGTTAGTTGTTAAGTGCCATTTAATTTACCTGCACACTAATTTAGACTGATGTCTAAACTGCTGGCCCTGAGTTGTAGGATTTTATTTTAATTTAACAAAATATGCTGCCTAATAAAGCACTAACAGTTAATTGACATTGACTCTACAGATTATCACAATCAGCTGCTAATGCAATAAGAGGTGCTATAGGCTGAAGTAAGATTTAAATGGACACCTGCCAGCCAGTCAGAATCAAGTATTTTCTGTGGCCAATAGACAATCATCAATGAACACAGAGAGGTTTAAAACTGACCACAACTTCAAAACAGACTGTATGGCCACAGGTCATGTGCGGTTTGTGGTGATGAAGATTCCAATCCTTTAATATTTTGTAATTATTAGTTTTCCTGGCCCAACTTTGACCTGCTGTTTACTGTTTTCCTGTGCAACGAGCGATTATCACTGACATTTAGAGTGTGCTCACTTTCAGTCAGAGCTCCAAATTAAATGGTTTAGATAATCTGACAACATGTCTGATTGTCTGACTGCCCATGTTTCTTGACCTGTCAGACTTAATTGCATTCCCAGATCTTAGCACAGAATGATCCATTTTCTCCCCTTCCTTCTCAGGTTTTAACCAATCAGAATGCAGCAGTGAACCCTACTTCACCTGCAGGAATGGGAAGTGCATCCCTCTCAGTCTGGTGTGTGATGATAAGGGCATTGACAACTGTGGGGATGGAAGTGACCTGGAGGAAAACCTGACCACCGGGTGCAAAGGTCAGTGAGGTGATTCGGTGGCTGGTCAGGATGCTGATACTGCATCAGCCTCCCTGATTTTATTTAGGGAGTGTATCTTTAAACTACAACAAATTTAATAGTTGACACAAATTTGTCCTCCATCAGCAGGTCAGCTTTTACCTCCCGAGCCTCCACCGCCAATAGCAACCCCACCCCCACCTTTTGTGAATCCACCCACTGTACCAATTCCTACACATATGAACTGTGGCATGTCAGACAGCCCTCCCAGTCATGAGTCAGTAACAGGTGAGTGACATAATAATAGTTTTAATTCATCTAGCAGGAAAACATTTGGAAAGTATTTGGTGTGAGCAGCTTTGCCTTTAAAACAGCAGCAGTTCTCCTCGGTTCACCTGCACATAGTTTTTCAGGTACTTGGCAGGTCAATTGTTCCTGCATCTTGGAGAAGTTGCCAGTGCCAAGACATAGGCCAAGGTAATACCAGCATTAATGCTTGAGGCCTTCATCAGGGTCATCTGAAGGCCACAAGCCGAAACGCGTCGGTCAACTAATAAAGTTGTTCCTCATACTACAAGAGTTGCTGGAGTTCTCATCTTTCTAGACTTCTTTCCCTTCTCCATGCACCTTGGAAGTAGGTGAAGTTGTGCCAGAGACCCTCACTCTGCAACACCAGCATTTATAACAGCAATATTCCTAACCCACATTCATCGATTTCCATAAAGTAAATGCAAGTGGTGTTGTTGTGTTGACTTAAACTTTTGTGAAGTTTGACAAGCAAATCTGCACCGTTGTCCAATTGGAACACCATTATGATAGTGATGATCTTTGAGGGAACGGCAAGGACCAGAAAGTCCAAAATACAGGATGCTATCATATTAGCTGTTTTGCATGACCCATAGTTAATGACTACATCACCAAGCTTCCAGCAGCATTTATTTCACAAGGACGCAGGAATACATTTCACTGTGCCGATTTCTGGTGTGACAGGCACAAATGTCAGTGTTAACCAGTTCCATTCCAATATGTTAGTACTCAGTACTTCCTGACTTCCTTACCCTGTCTGTGACTCTCAGCCCCAATTCCATCGGTTCCTACTGACAAAATAATCTAAATATAAACATAAATAAGTTTTACTTTTTTAAAATAGCCTGGCTACTGTAGTTTTAAGCAAATGTTAATCAAACAGGAGTAAATATTTAATTTGTTGAGGACTATTTTATGAAGAAGATCCACATTTCCACATTTTTGGTTCTCTATATTTATATGTTGTACATGTTTCTGGTTACCACCACTGCTAACACTCAGGACACTCAAGCCAGTGTCACTGTGGCTTCTTTTTGGTTAAAAATGTGAGAGTGGACTGAGCATTCTCCCACGTACTTCTCTTTATTTAGACAGTAGGAAGGCAGAGAGGGAGTCAGAGTTGGACAGCCCAAAAAAACAAAACCTACAGTGGTGGTAATGAAAACAAGTATTGGGCAGACAAGTTTTTTTATCCCATGTCAAATTTGATCCCATGTACAGCCCCAATGGAAAGACTATCACTTCAGAAATGTTTTACCTACTTTCACCTAGTTCGTTGTTTGATACAACATGTTTCATGACATTTGGAAACCATCATTGTAACTTTCCAAACATGAGTGAAGTCTACAATATACTGTACTGTATGTCATCCCTACAAATGAGCCACTGGACTGTACACTAGCTAAGGATTTGGCAGAGCTAGAAGCAGCAATATTTTACAACTATTACTTTGATGAGGCCAAGCAATGAATGGTGTGTGAGCCTTCCTCAGTCTGTGGTGGCACTGTACAGTTTGAAGAGTTAAAACCTGTAGTTTGGTGAATACTATTCCATGTGGAAAAAGTGTGTACAGTTCCTTTGTACAGTAAGTCACTGGTGTTATATATACTGTAAGTATTTCCTACCAGCATTGTAATTTGCGAAGTGAATATGGCTGGACTGTGAGTAAAGATAATTGCATTTCATCCCTCTCATCTCCAGACTCTCCTGCCTCCTTGTCTTTGTTGGTTCTCTACATCATCCTGGGTGTGGTGGCGGGCACCGTGGTGCTCTGCTGGTGTTGCTGGTCACCCGGCTGGTTCCTGTGGCGAGTCAGTATTTGTCGCTTCTTACCCTGCTGCAACTCGGCCTGTGCCTCCTGCCAGCTCTGTGCCCGCAGCTGCACCCACAGCAAGGAGCACCGACTGGCAAAGGTCACCCCTCATGCACCGGTCAATGGGACACCGACAGGCACGGCGGCCACCACCAACAACGCTGAAGAAAACGTTACCACTGCTGCTGTTTAGAGCAGAGGAGCTGTTCAATTAATCAGTTTTGGCATACAGAGACAAGGGTTCAGTGGTGAACATGGACATGCATTAGGCAGTGCAACAGGACCAAGAATCTCTGTGAAAGTGGGACTGATGTGGTCCAGTGTGAGATGAGCTGAATGCATTTGGTTCATGGGTAAACTGTGGTTTGTGTGCTTTAAATATGATGATGCAGGGGATGAGACTGCTGTGTTTATGTTGCTATGAGAAGGTAAAGCAGGGTACAGTATGAAAAGTATGAATGTATCTGAATGGACTGGATTAAGGGTTTGTGTTCACAGCACATTCTGCCTCTTTTAAAGTTGTCTCTTACATATTATGATGGCAGCACATTCTGTTTAAGAGACTGCTTATGACTTTTGAGAACTTGAGAACAATGAAAAGAGTTAAGTTGTTGGTGTTAACAACTTTGAGTTGTATATTTGTGTTTGTTTATTATATACATGCCTTTTCACTCTGTCTTAAATATAACGGTAAGATTTTACTGCAGTGAAATTACACTTCCAGCTCACAGCTTTGACCAAAAGTATGCCATGGACACATGCTGGGGAAACAGCCCAAGAACTACAAAGTCACTCTCCTGGTGACAACAGCTGTTCTCCCTGGGAGAAATTCCTTCAAACTTTCCACTCTCAGCAGTCCACTGTTGTTCCAAATAAAAGCCACTCACACAGTATGGAGTCTGGACCAGTGGAGCACAAAGTCATCCAGTCTGCAGCGGTCAACATCTTGTGGGGTAAAACTTAGTATTTAATATGCTATTGTGCGCACACAATAAAAGGACAAATTACCAAAAAAAAGCACTTTGCAAGAAAAGTCAAAAATTGTCAGCTCACATAAGTAGATATCACTATAGCAGGTGAGAATTATTAGTAGTGATGGGCACATATCTGTGGGGTGAGACTGAAAAAATATGTATAATTGTATTGATGAACTGGAATAACAGTGAGTTTTAAAACAATGTAATTTAATTACATTTCAGTTTGGTATGATAGTTAGCCCTGTGACAGACTGTATCCTGCCTCTTGCCCAGTGTGAGCCAAGATAGGCTCCAGCCCCCTCTGATCTTTCAAAATAAATGTGCAGATTTAGATACTGGATGGATGGATGATAAAGATATGAATCATTTACCTCAACAAAACAATGATTTGAACACTATTCACCATTATTCAGTCAGTATTTTTAGTGGTGTGATTAGTTATTGTCTTTTAATGTGCACTGGCCAGTGTGTCAATCATAAATAATCCCTCAAGTGTTGAGCCCAGTTATGGTTGTCGTCTCCTGAACTAAGTAAGTCTTGGCTGTATTTAACCTTCCACCAAGGTATAAAGGCAGTCTGTGTGATAATGAAGCTCATTAGGACTAGTAAACTCTTGGAGAGCCTCTTCAAACATTTGTTCATCTTTCCAATTACTTGCCACCACCTTGTGGCTGTCAGATCATATCAGTTTTTCTTTTTATCAATTCATTTTGGTGAGTTCTACCCCTCATACAAAAGTATGTGGACACCTGCAAATTCCACCTACATGTTGAACATGTCATTCCAAAACAATGTTCATTCATCTGCTGCTAGAATAGCTCTTTTGGTTTCAGTTTTTCCAGCAGATGTTGGAACCTTGCTGCAGGGATTTGCTGCCATTCAGCCACAAGAGCATTAGTGAGTTCTAACACTGATGTTGGGTGATAAGATACAGTATACATCCATGGGTGTCCCCATACCTTTAGTGTATTATTTATTTGTGTGAATCATGAACTTGTAAAGAGAAAGTAAATGAGGGAAGATATGGTTTGTATCTAATGCTGTGAAGTCAATTAAAATGAGGGATTGATATCTTTCTAGTAGAAGCCTCTGTTCACTCCCGGGCTTCATATACAGTAAAGAGTACAGTAGAGTCACTACCTCTGTCTTACCCAGATTGATGGTCCATGTGAGGGGCAACCTGTGTTCATGTGTCCACCGGGCAAACTTTCTTTGTGGCGTCCTCCAGATGGAGTAGCTTAATAACCTTTCCTCTTCCAGCCACACTGTGTGTTGTGTAACTACATTACACAGAGCCCCCTGCACTGTCTTTTTAGAGATTTTGACTTGTGTTCTTGGTGAGGCATAAGGCCATATGCTTAAACTAACACTGTGTTTCTAACTTCCAGGTTGCCAGGCTACAGCACAGTGACGTATGCAGACTTCTTTATCTGTCTCGCTTTCTGCTGAAACTGTACAGGAATACATGTGCGTCTGTAGACCCATCAGACACACACACACACACACACACCAAGTACAGTACACATCTAGTCACACACACTCAGACATGTGTGTGCATTACTCTGTAGATAAGGTCAGAGCTCCAGGTGGAAGTTCCTGCCAACAAGACTTTTCTCACATGTTCCTGTTAGCTGGTCTATAATATACAGTTAACAGTCTTCAAATATTCCACTGATAAATCCCAGTGTTACATGCAGATTTTATAGGATATGTGTTTAATAAACATTGTAAGAATCTCTGAAAGTCAAGAAGATATTGCACTTACTTTCATCAGGTGGATATAAACATGACTCCAAATGAATGCTAATGTTGCTCTGTGTCTGTGTGTGTAAATAACAATTGTTTGCATTCACTGTATACAGTGATATTTGTGTCAGATGCCACTGCACTCAAGTGGCCAAAAAATCAATTATTGCAGCTCTTTAAGGGGTTCATTATATTTCTAAATACATGTAATTAAATATTTTTGAATGATATGGTTTGTTTGAAAGGAATATAATATGTTAACATGTATCACATTACATTTGAAATTCATGAAACATTGCATACAAGCAGAACAGAGACATCACTCAAACTGTAGCATAATGTAAATAATGAAGATTTGCTTGAATTCTTAATGAGATGACAAAGAGAGTTTTCTATGCTAAAAATGTATAGGCAACTCTGTTTTCTGCTTTTTGGACTCTACCTTGCATACAGTTAAATGAACTGTTTCAGTGTCAGTCTTTGTTTGTGATGAACATACTGTAATAAATGTTGCAAAGTAGAACTGTTTATTTTGTCTTTTAAAATCCCAATTTTCCCTTTAGATATATCTTTAGCTGTCATGTTTGTTACAGTTACACCATCCAATGTTTTTCCACTAGACTTTTAAAATGAAGTCCTGTGAGTTTGAATAAGCACACACACATTTGTTTGTAATGTTTGTCCCATCGGCAGATCAGTTTCAAACATTGACAAGATGGTAAAGAGATACAGTATATTTTCACTTGACTGAAAAACAGCCTGGATGTAATCATGCCCTTGTCTGCAGTGCAGTGCAGTGCACAGTCTCTGTTGTCCTTTATGTGACTCAGAGGGATCACAGGCTGCTTGGGTGACACTGGGAGGGTTTGGCAAAGAGTCAGCAGCTTGTGTTGCTTCTGGTATCCACTGGCAACCTTTCAAGTTAAATCCCTGTTTCTATGAAAGAGAGAGAAAATAATCTCTCCTGACCCTTTTGTCACCTTGATTTAACTTTCTATGATTGACTTTTTGACCCCCAGTTAAATTAGTATGCTGGGGGTTCCTAACTTGTTAAATGTATTGACACAAGGCAGCTTCCTGCAGTGGTATTCATGTCAGAAAATGATTTTTGACCTTTCTAAGTAGACAGTAAAAGCACTTTAAATCTATTTAACCAGCTTCTTATTTGCTAAAGGGTTAAATAAAGTTTACAGACTAATCAATGCATGTGATAAACAAGAAACTCATTTACGGAAGTAAATATAACCTCTAAATTTGAATTTAAATCCCCCATAACATTCATAAATTATGGTGAAGGATAAGTAGAAAACAAGCTAAAAGACTGTGTAGTAATCATTAATTGAAGTTATAGGGCTTATTTAACTTTCTACAGTTAGGAAAAAGTGAGGCATTAAATTAAGTGGTTAAAGGGACCATGAGTTGATATTTAATTATGTGTGAAGAAATTATTAAGGTGTCTTACAGCAGATCTTTGTCTCATAATGATCATAGTATTAAACAAGGATTGATGAAGGTGAAAACAAATCTGGAAATGACATTGCCTTTGTTGATTTGCTTTATGTTGGTCAGCTGAAGGTCACACACAGTTGCACACAACTGTTACTGACTGTGACCGCAAAACAATTTCTGGTCACGTGACCACAAACAATTTGTGTCAGTTTAGCCCAGGTGTGTTCAGAGATTTAAGAGTTATCCATTTCATCCTTCGCATAGGCCATCACTCAAACTATTCTTAGACCAAAGAGTATCCTGTTGACTCAGGGATATATTGGCCTCCCACTTATGTGTGTTCACTTGCCAGGGGGCATTGTCCTATTGTCCATGTGCTATCTCAGTGAACCATGCTGCTGGACCCGTTAGTGACTCAGCTGAGCCGCCCTGTGACCCTGTAAACCCTTCAGTCAGCCATAAAACACCAGGGGATCAGTGCAAATACATTAAGACAAGTATGGTCGGTCAGATCGCTGACTTACCACCCACTGCAAGCTTGGTGCTCAACTGGAGCCCACTGATAAAGGGCTTTACATTTGGAGAGCATGCTGCTCATTCTGAGGCTTTGATGTGGTGATGATGAGGACAGTCTGAGTTTTAGTGAAAATAATAAGGATGTATCTTCTCTTAGGATGCACATAACTAACACCCTGCCGAATAAATATAGCCAATACCTGAATTATTGGGTCATACTTTACATTACAGAACACAAAATTGTGAGGTGTTACAAGGAGAATACCTGTATAGTAGATAATGATTACAAGAAAACAGACTGGGAAATAGCCTACTATATTAATGAATCATTAGGTAGGCTAATTATTAGTTCATAAATATCAATGTACACAAAAAGAGGGAATGAATTCTCAAAAAAGTCAAAGCACACTGCTTTACCATGGTATAAAAGTTAAAAGCCTATAGTGACCATGGTCTTCCTCTGGGTCAAACGGTTTGTCAAAATGTTTGACCCTGAGGAAGACCGGTGTGGTCAATGTGTGTTGCTCTTCTGTGCCTTGACTTTCTTTGGACTTCATTCCCCTTTTTTGTGAATGTGTATGTGAATGAGAGCATCTGTTTTGAGTCACATTGTTGTTGTATCCAAAAAGCGCCTCTCTCATGTGTTTTTCATAATTCATAAATATCTGTGAATCATACTAATCACTTTCTACATGTTTCACTTCTGATTAACTCTTAACCAGACACTGAGCGGCACAAAAATAGTAAAGACTTGACTTTTTTGTGCTCCCTCAACATCATACTGAGTAGTCCCTCATTACCTTATTATGATCTTAAAATTACTTACCCTATTTGTGCCCACTCAGTTATAGATCTGCTGTAGTGTTTAGTCTGCCCCGCCCTGACAATATGCATTAAGAGTTACTGTTTTCAGGAGCCCGTTTAACAGTATGACCCCTTCCTGCAGCTGACCCAAACACAGGTGTAATAAGTTTAATAATGGCTGCAATCTATTCAGGTGTTGTAGTCTCAGAGACCTGGAATTATACATGCTGGCTTATTGCCACATGCTTAAGCAGTAAAAGGAGAAGTAAAGGACTTGTTGGTTTAATTGCAACGTAAATAGTATATATGAAAATGCACATGCCACATATGAACTACTAATTTAAGCAAGTTTATATTTTCCTTCTACAATAATCTTAGTACACCAGTGACGTAAACATTTAATGTATAAAACACATCATATTTCATCCATAACAATGGCCTACATTCAGCTAGCTCTCAATACTACTAGCAACAAACATTATCAAGCCAATGTTTTATCAGTTGAATAAAACTGCGGGTTTCTAATCAGACACAGTGATCAAACTTTCTGCTGCTGTGAGTTACAATTATTTAGGAGAGCAGAGAGCACAAAACTAAAGTCAAATTTTTCACAATATGCTGCTGCTGCTTTATGTAAGTAAGCTATATTTAGCTACTGCTAATTAAATGATAATTACGGGACATGTCCCCTGCAGTTTTGCACCACTCCACTTTTTACAGTCCGAAAACTAACGCTATATTTAAAAAAAAACTAAAAAAAAAACAAAGGATCCCAACAAAGGAAACAGAGCCTGCTCAAACTCCCAATCCCCCTTCTAGCTCACCCTCCCCTCCCCTCCCCTCCCCTTTCCGCTCTATTGGTTGCTAAATCAAACGTTGACTACTAACATTGATGGCAGCGATTTGACAAACTAAATATTTAAGATGGTTGTAAAACGAGCCCACATTACACTGCAGCAAGTATCTGTCAGCAATGTATGAAAAGCGGAGTCTCTGTCGCTGCTAGTTTACCTGAACGTTAGACTCAACAGTATAACTTGACTCTGCTTTCATGTCAGAGATTAGATGAGGTGGAGGTGCCTATGGAAGCACCATACTGGGGCTGATCAACTATATACCTCTGTAGTTACTACAGCTCTGAACATCACCCTTATTCTTGTAAATCGGCACTATTACACTTCTTCTCCACTTCTCATGCATCCTCTAACAACCTAGTTAAGAACTCCACTGCCATCTCTCCTAAACATCTCCATGCCTCCACAGGTATGTCATCTGGACCAACTGCCTTTCTACTCTTCATCATTTTCATAGGTGCCCTCACTTCATCTTTGCTAATCCACCACACTTCCTGATTCACTATCCCCACATCATCCAATCTTCTCTCTCTCATTGTCCTCATTCATCTGCCCCTCAGTGTGCTCCAACACACTCTCGTCGGTGGTCAGCACATTTTATACAGAGGAGAACGGGGTAAGATGAGCCACTTTTTACATTTGATGATTTTACTGCAAAATGAAAGTGTATTTGTTTCAAATAATAGTTACTATGTATACCTCAGGTTGTTGTGTACCCATGTAAATTAAAACAAGTTATCTAATTATTATGATTTTAGAACAATGAGCCATCAAAAAAAGTTAGTCCTATGGCACAATTTGCCCCAAAGTAAGGGTAAAATGAGCATGGGGATGGGGAACTTTATTAATGTCGTCAGTTTAACAAAGGCAAAAACTTGTACTTTTAAGTAAAACCATATGTTTGTGTCCTGTTGTTCAACATGTTACCTAAACATTTTCTGTAAAGATTAAGACTGTGATTTTTGTGTGTTAGCTACAGAGAGAATGTGTGTGTAAATGTGCTTTTGTGTAAACAGACAGGTGACAAACTAATGGAAAAACTGGTACAGGTGTGAATGCTTGACCCCTACAGTGAGGGGATCTGGTGGCTCTGTTATGCTGTGGGGGACATTTTGCTGGCATGGTTTGGGTCCACTTGTCCTCTTAAGTCACTGCTGAACAATACAAAGTAGTTGTGTGTGATCATCTTTATCCTATGATGAAACATTTCTATCCTGATGGGAGTGGTCTCTTCCAGGATGACAATGCTACCATCCATAGGGCACGAGGGGTCACTGAATGGTTTGATGCTGTTCTGGTGGCTTACTAAGACACTTTATGTTGGCTTTTCATTTAATTTGTCACCCATCTGTATGTACAGCATGTTTGTGTGTGGCTTAAAATTAAAATTAGTCAACAATTAGGTATTTATTCATCAGCATTGTAGCACTTTTAACATGGATCAAACATGAACAGTGTCTCTAGTCTTTAGAATATCAGAAAATAATTTCGGGGGTTAAATTGAGCCATTGACTCAACTTCCCCCAATATCACTGGTACGTTTTACCCCGCAACCTCCATTTTGACAAAACTGTTTCATACAGTGGTTCAGATCCACAATTAGGCTGAGTAATGTAAACTATTCTTTCTTAATTTGTGATCACAAGATTACTTTTGTTTATGGTAACCTAGATAAAGGGGGTGGCTCATTTTTTTTTACCCACTGGCTCCCATCTAGCAAACACTGAAGGAGACAAACCAAAAGGCAAACCAGATTTTCAAAAATAAAATGAATTTTATTGACATGTAAAAATGTGGTACATATACAGTATTTGCAGATAGCATATTATTTACAACAACGTTCCTGTCTTTAAACACAGTGAGATGTGGGTGGAGTGGCAGGTCAAATACATCCACCGGACAGCAGGTGGTGCTACACAGCAGCTCACCACAGCCAGTCATACTGGCTACTCCTCATAAACTCCTAACTTCATGCTCTGAAGTCCTAACTTTTTTTCTCCTTTTGAGACCAAACTTCGTGCAGCAGCAGCAGGATGTTTTAATTCATGAGTCATCCAGTGTGTTTATGTCATGAACCCAGTCATGAACCCATGAAACCCTGACTAGACTCATATTAACCTATAGAAGAAAGCTTGTCTGTAGACTGCTATGCTGGACCTTTTGGAGTCTTCTGCATGCACCCAGCACATAAAAGACTTCTGAGAAACATTGAGCATCATTTATTGGCAGCACAGAATGGCAAGCAGGTCAGATGCTTCTCATTCATCTGTCTAGAAAGCTTCAGACTCTGTGCATGTTGCACAACGTTGTGGTGTGGCAGGAGCAGTTCCCTAATAAATAACTCAAGTCACTTGGGTTTTCCCCTTCAGCTTTAAGAAGCGTGCAGACGGTTGGCCATGCTCCTTTGGCTGGGTCTATGAGTCTTGGAGGGGGTCATTTTCTGGGCTGTGGCAAGCTCCTTCTCTTCTTCCTCCTCCTCCTCCTCTTCCTGGCGCCCCACATTGCACTGGGTCTTGGCCTTAACAGTCCTCTGCTCTTGAGCCATCATGAGGACCATCTCTGCATCCATCGGCTCACCAGAGGAGAAGGGGTGACACACAGTCTCGACCAGGCCGATGACAGTCCCCAGAACCGCAAACACGGATCCCACCAGGTAGACCTTCAGCATACCCCGGGTGGGTTTCTGACTCAGCATCTCTTTGGCAAAGGGGATCAACTCCTGCATGCTTTCCATTTTCACTGGATCTGCTACAGCTTGGGCAAAAGCTGGGTTGGAAGTTGTATTTGGGCCTATAAAAAAGAACCAGTGATAGTTAGTTAGCTGACTGACAAACGTATTTATCAAGGACTGTTTTTAAAATTTAGATTTGAGTGATGATCATTTAAATCTACCAAGCATTAGCTGATTCCAGCTTCTCAGATGTTTTCTGTTTGGTATCATTAATACTTCTTCCATTTTAGACTGTCAGTCAGACTCAAGAAGAAATTTCAGACATCACTAAGGGTTCTGGGAACGTCATCTCATCAAAACAATGATCTATTTTGTGAGTTAAATGTGTACTCCAGAAGAAAAGTCATTTAAGTTGCTGCCCTTTGACTACATGACATAGCCCAGCTTCTCAACTTGGAAATGTAAAATGATCACCCACTCCACACAGATACAGCCATAACAATGCAGCATTACAAACTGACCTCTTTATTAAATTTATATATTATACAAAATGCATTTAACATGGAAATATCAAAATATTACCTACAACCTTGAATCCACAACACAGTTTAAAAGAACTATTTTCAGCACATTACAAAATCTGATGATAAATAGAGTGGTCTACATGCAGCTCCTGGCTATTTGAAAATATACTCATGTAGCAGCAGTATAATACCCCTCCCATGCATTAAACACACTACATATACAGGTTGACCACTAATGTCTTGAAAGAGGATAGAAAAAAACTTACCGTGGTGTAGCTTGTTCTAGGTCACCCTGCTCATGAGTTCCAGTTTGTAGCGAGAACAAATCTTTACTGGATACTGTGGTCATTTATAGCCCCACTCTCTCCACCCACACACTGACAGCTGCTGAATATTCATGAGGCATGGAGGCGAGTCTCTGGAAACTGGCTTTGAACCAGAAACTTTCACCCAGTTATTTGTAGGATTATTACACAGTCACTGTCATTTAATGCTGATGTTTAACTAATGTTCTATCAGGGTGTCTGTAGTATTTAATAATAAGTTTTAGTGACTATTGCACACTGAGTTACAGTAGATTTAATAGCGTCACAGTAACATCATAGAACTTGCAATTTATATTAGTCTATATCTATTGAAGTTCATGCAGGAGTTAATACAGTTTATTTATATAACACCTTTCACAGACACCAGTCACATAGTGCTTTGCAGAAAGTAGAATCAAATAGAATCAAAATAAATAAAAACAAAGACACCAGATAAAATATACAAGGAGAGCAGACAAAATAGACAAATTAAAATACAAAATAGCACATGCTACCCAAATGCCTGTCTGAACAGATGAGTTTTTAGCTGCTTTTTAAAAGACTCTACATTATCCAAGGACCTTAAGGTTGTTGGGAGACTATTCCAGAGCTTGGGGGCTGCCAATCTCCCCGAGTCTTAAAATGTGTATGAGGTACACTTAGAAAGCCCTGAGTGGAGGACCTAACAGCTTGGTTTGTGGTGTAGGGGTGCAGAAGGTTAGTAATATACTGTAGAGCCTGGCTATGTAGGGCTCTATCAGTGAGCACTAAAATTTTAAAATGAATTCTAAAATGAACCGGAAGCCAGTGCAGTGAGGTTAAAATATGAATTACATGTGACCACCTGTTGGATCATGTTAAAAGCCTAGCAGCAGCATTTTGGACAGTTTGTAAGCAGTGAATGGACGATTTATTAAGACGGGTAAAAAGAGAGTTACAGTAGTTCAAACATGATGAAACACAAGCATGTATTAACATCTCCATTTCATTTCTTGATACCACAGACCGGAGTTTGGCGATGTTTCTCAGGTGAAAGAAGCATGATCGAGTCAGTGTCTTAATGTGAGCTTCAAAACTCATAGATTGATCAAAAATTACACCAAATTACAGTACAACAAGAAATGTACAGGACTATACCAAGCTGATATTTTTGTATGGAATACTGAAGCTCTTAAGAAACACTGCAACTTAAGAAAACCCAAGCAAACTGACAAAAAACACAAACAAATTAAAAAAAAAAAAAACATCTCCACCACTTGGACAACACATACTATACGTTGCATTTAGAAAAACTAATGCTGCAAAGAGGACACTAAAAACTTATGGTATAATGCTAGGTGTATACATGTGGCCTATACATCCAATAATATGAGAAGCATGTAATCAGGATGTTGAAACTAAAATAAACAACGTGCAGCACATTGTGTTGTCAAAATGGAGAAGATGTTTTCTTCATTAACTTGTGTTTTGATTGTGTGTTGATACTGGTCAACACTCAAAAAGTATTAAGGTTCCATTGCTTTATATCATAGCATTACATTTCCTAGCCCAACTAACAGCATTATCTATCTATCCAGACTTTTATTTACCAAATGTGTTTCGAGGACAGCTATACGACAATAGAACAGGAAAGAAAAGGAAATTAGAAAAACTACTGCACTATTCTGTTAAGTTAAGGTCAAGATGATATTGAAAGACCGAAAAAGAAGAAAACCAAGATGTCCCTCAGTTGTTTGTTGTCATGTTGAGAGTAGGCTAAAAGCCATACAGGTGACCAGGGGTTTCCCATCTGCTGATGGAGTCCATGTGAATCTTCCACATCGACAGTCACCAAATCAGGGGAAAGGTTGTGTAAACCCAGTTAACCAGCAGCATTTCTGCTGTTGTGACAGTAATGCCGCTGCTGTGAACTATGTTCAGAGTAGAACTGGACAGTATAGTGGACACATTCAACACGTACCACACACGCTCATGATGGTGACTAACGCTGAGCAGCACAGGAAGTGCAGAGGTGTCTGAATCACAGCATCTGCTGACATCAGACAAACATTGTCCCCCTAATTCTCTCTGTGTGCCAGTCTGCTGGGAAAGAAGATGTTCCTTGATTGTTATTGAAATAATTCAAAAATAAGACATACCTGCTTTGAAATGGCATACCATTTTAAATCCTCCCTACATACAGCTTAACTTTATACTTAAATGTTTTAATCTTGTCTAAATCTAGCCTTCTAGCTTAGTGGGCCAACCAAATTGCTTCAGTTCATAACATTGTTGGGATCCATAGCAGACCTAATTCATCGCAGATTGAAACAGGAATAACTGATATCAAGAAACGCAGCATGGGTATTGCAGAGACATGGTTTTATACATGCTGCCTCACTGGGAGTGCTTACGGGCACACCTAAATGAAATGGAACCATCATTACACAGTAGTTATCAGTATTAGTCACACCTGTGAATTTCCTGCTCTGACATCAAACTGACTTCTTTTCTTTTGGCCCTCACCAGAGGCATCTTGCCTCAAAAAAGGTTTTTTTGTTTTAGTGTTTAGTTCTTTTCAGTATCAGGTTCAGGGACATCATAGACATGTGCTGGTGTCCAGATCAAATCTGGAGGACACATCCACACCATATGAAACAAAAGATGACATGTCATAACAGGACTCAGCTCTATTCATTGCAGTATAAAGATTTCTCCATTTATTGGGGAGATATGACGCAAAGCAGGGGGAAAAAAATCCAAAAACTTCTCATTGCTTCCTCCTCAACAATAAAATTCATTATCTGCATGGGACCATTTATTCCACATATCAGAATAAATCAGAATAATAATGCCTCATGTAAACAGTCTGATCAGAATAAACGTTCTAATTCCAAATTCAAAATGAATGCTATTTGGTGTGCACATGCTCACCCACTTAAATTGTCAAAGAGGTTCTCCCAAGAAGACTCACCACATTCTTTTCTATTGTTGGTCATTTACAATCACTCTGCCACTGTTCCATGTAGTTTATCTTTTCTTGGGACAACCTCTTTAACAATCTTGAAATAAGAGATATTTTCTATATTCTTCGACTAGGGCATAGTGTATCATATGTATTCAAAAGTTATACTTACCTTCATAACATTAATCTGATGTTATTTTTAACTCACCTTTACCAGAACTAATTTTATTATCAAATATTGATATTGATATCAGCCTCTAAACTGTAGCCATCAGTTTCATCTGTGTATCCTAATGTCAGTAAAATTTCACAAAGCTCTATCATCACTGTGTCTGCATCAGCCACCTGAACTATTTTGACCTGACTGTTTAAAAGGGTTTGTATGGCAGTGCAACTAGGTCAAGAAGTGGTGGGAAAGCATGTGTACGTCTTCTAATATTAATCTTATTGTGTGAAAGCAGCTTTAGAGGGAGCAGAGAAAGTACAACCTTAAGTCTTTGGCTGATATTTAGCATGTGAGTTTGCAATGTGGTATACTGCTCACTATTGGTTTGTATACAAAAAGAACCTTTGTCAGGGTGTTCACATAGTTTTAGTTTGTGCTGTTGGAAAGGTCACATAATGGTACACACACACTTACACACAGACACACACACACACACAGGGAGCTGATATACAACAGTTCACACTGAATGAGGCTGATTAGCTTGACCCCAGCTGACATGGACTGGGCTGACTTTGCCATGTGGAACCATTTATATGAACTCCTACAGTCTCACCATTTTCAAATCGACCTTAAACTATACAGACACCACCTCTGCCCTCAAGGTTATCAAATGATACTGTTAGTTTAGGCTACCTGAATCAGCTGATGGGTTGTCATGAGCCAGACGTATGGGAGCCAGTATGTGTGGGTTTGGTTGAGGGTCATCTTTAGTTCCGCATAGTTGACAATTTAGCTTTAAACCTGCTATGTATGACATAAGAAATGACTTTAAAAATAAATCAAACTTACATTAAAACTTAAATCAAGTGCTAAAGAGTAGTGGGTGTATTTGACTTCCCCTTGTCACAGTCACAGCTTTTTTGCATGTTTGTCCCAAAGTGTCAATTAAGGTTGTAATCTTGGAAGAAAGCAATGTCTTCGGTAAAGAAATATTTAGAATTGTATACCTTGTTGCAATGAATGTTGGGATGTTTATGATGACGTGCACTATAATGAGTTTAATCTTATTCTTTTTTCTAGTATGGAGCCATTATGAAAGGAAGTGCCTTCATTATCAACATTTCTCATTTTATTTACAGTAATGTAGATTAAGGTTTGTGCCCCAGCTACATTTGTGCAACTGATGAGAAGCCGCAGCAGCCTTAAACAATGTGACAGCACACGAAGATGTTGCCTATAAGCCTCTACATGACAATAAAAGTCATATAATTTCTTTCTAGGAAATCAGAGTTTTACTTTGGCTTTGGTTTGACCTTGCAGGGTAAATGGGGCAAGTCCTGTACAGGATCCTGCCCAGTGTGTGTGTGTGTGTGTGTGTGTGTGTGTGTGTGTGTGTGTGTAACTCATATCTTTGTCCATGTATCTTTATTCTCTCTCTCTTCTTCTTTATCTATCTACATTAACAACCTTCAGTGCAGAAATATTGTTCAGCCAAGAAGCACTCATAAGTCTATTAAAAGGTATTAAGTGGTTGTAATTTCTTGCTTATCTGCTCTTTGGTGATATTTACCTCTTCATGATACCAAAACTCCAATAAAGCAGCCTTTACTCTATCTCAATGTAACCAAGGGCTAGTTCTGAAACAGAGGAAACACCCGGCTGTTACTAACAAATAAATCACAGCTTCTATCCAGAGCGATTGAAGACATGACATGACAGTACTTGTCTGAAGTTGTATGTGCACAGTAGACTGTGTGTGTTGAGTCAGAGGACACACCCTGTACTTGGACTTAGTAAGTGTGTCTGCAGAGAATGGAGAAAAACATATACCCCAGGGCTACTCTTTCTTTACACAGAGGTGATGATCAGCAGGACTCCAGCACACACACTGTGTCCGGGGAGGGAGGAGTGAGTTTGTCTGTGTACAGTGTTTCACCCCACAGACCTGTGTTCTTTTCTGAATGGAAAAGACTGGTTTTAACCAGTGTTACATAATACATTTTTAGAATAGATAAATAATGGAATCATTACAAATGAATCCTTCTCCATTATGTCTATGGAAAATACATGTTTAATGTGACATGGATGGAATTTGTCGAGACATGCTTGTGTCAAATTCTGGCATTTTAGGAATTTAAGTGTTTCACTCTTCCAGTCATTGTCAGCAGATCTGTAACAGAGTCTCAGCCAAACATACACTGTGTCCACTTCTATAGTACATGCTGATACTATTAGATATACTTTGTGAACTAATATTGACATTTTTGGGCAGTTCTAGTATGAGAAACGAATGTACACAAGAAACGAATGTACTTTGCCATTCTGATGAACGATACAAAATGTTTGCCTGCTGATGTCACAATTGATCAGCTCCTCTAAATATTTCCATTGTGCATAACATCATCAGACAACAGCGTCCATCACCCCCACTCTCTTAAATTGAGTAATTTTTATCTACATGCTGTATTTCTGATTTCTGCATACTTCATTTTGACAGTTTACTGGTAGGAACTAGTGTGAACATAATACACACTCAAAACATAGTTAATAGTGAAACACTAAACTATTTTGTGGTATTACATGCAGGAAATAACAATGCTTCTTAACTCTTAGTTCACTCCTCTTCTATCAGATAACTGTAGGCTTTAAAAAGCGTCCTTAACTACAGCAAACAACAGGTTTGGTTGGGTCACCATCACAGAGAACATGTCCTACCATATTATGTCAGTTGGAAAACAAACGTTATTAAATTTTGGGTTTTGCTTTTAAGTTTTCATGACAATTTATGTTAATTACTCATCTTAGAGCTTGTTTTTTATTTTTGCTCATTATGACATTGTTTCAGGCTTTACTGGTTGAGTTTTGTCTTTATGTTTCAACAAATATTTTAGCTTAGCTTTGATTAAGTTTCAGTTGTAGTTTTAATAGTTTGAGTTTGTATGTATAACTTGTTACACATACAACATAATTACTTATATATACAACACATCTTCACATATGACAGAACGTTTTGGCCGTCATTGAATGGCCAAATTATATTTACACCATACCCTATAGCTTCTTTACTTCTTATTTATGTGTCAAGGTATTGTGTTATGGACACATCTCAAATTATTTTGAAACATCAATATTGTTGAAATTGTATTTAGTATTTTGTTTGGAGAAAAAAAATCTATAGATATGCTAGCTGCTCTATGGGGCTGTACATAGGCACAGTGACATTTGAGCTAAATGCTAACATCATCATGCTAAAATGTTCACAGTGACAATGCAACCATGTTGATGTTTAGTGGGTATTTGTGTTTTTACCACTTTCACCATCTTAATTTAGACTGTTATCATGCTAACATTTGCCACTTAGCACTAAACATAAAGTAGGACACAGATGAGGATGTTATCAGTTTGGCAGATCTTAAACCAAAGTATTTGGAAAAAAGCAAAATTAGGACCTAATAATGGCATTAAGGGATGAAATTAAGGGATCATCAAGTTATTAAGATTCATCCTTGGGGACCCTGAATGCTTCTTCAAAATTTTTATATAGACAATCTTTTTTAGCTTTTACACTAACAAGTATACAAATCTAAACTATCTACAAACTTTTTCTTTTTTACTCCTTTTAGGTCCGTTTTAGGTTTTTTATTTGAGATCTCAAAAGCATTTTTTACACCTGGTTTTGTCTTTGTTTAAGTTTGTTTGTGATACCTTGGAGTCTTTGTGTTGACTATGTGTCTGCTTCCGCCTGCGTGTCTGTATGTGTGAACGTTGATTCATGGATTGAAGGGAGTGGCAGTGAAGGGTTGGTCTCTGACACACACTGTATCATACCATCCAGGTGAGACGGTGTTTATAAGACTGCACCCAGGCAGCAACACACACTTAACCGCATCGAGCATCAACTACAAAGTGAGTCTCACATCAAGAAATACAATCAAGTGACTTCGATTCTGTTTCTATTTACTGATATTTTTTGGTTTTCTCATCTGTTCCAGACTTTTGGATAAGAGAAACACAGCATGAGAATACTTTTACTACTAGCTGGTAAGATTTCATTCACTTTTGCTTTTGCTTTGATATTATTATTTTTCTTTAAAGTGTCATCTGTCTGTCCTGCAACTTTCAACCTTAAACAGATGTCTACATTGATAAATCATTGGAAGTTGACAGTATGCAGGTTTCTAATTCAGTGAAACTCTGCAACAGCTGATTTCACTGCTCACAGCTCCATTTTCTAGCGGAGAGGAGAAACTAGCCTGCATACTCTCAGGTCGTGATAGCACATGTTTGAGCTGTAAATCCTGAAAGGATTTCATTAGTCTGGGCCTGCATCAGAGGCTCTTCCACTCTGACAAGAACATTACTTATGGGAAAACACTGAAGTTTTTGCATTAGGATATTTGTTAACAGCTTACTGGTATCAGTCTTCAAACTGCACATAATCTATAGGAATGCACAGCTCTAGATACTGTGACTCTCTTGAGTATTGATGGTACATCCTATGTTTCCTTTTTAGGCCTTTCTTTTTGCTTCTTTCGGACATACAATATAGCGGGTAGTATCAACTAAGGGATAGACAAAGAGCACATCCTATTCAAAATGTATAGCTGTTGGAAGCCCTGCAAAATTATTGATCCCACCGTGGTGACGGGCAGAAGCTCTGTCATTGGCCCATCAATAGAGAGTTTACTCAAAATGTTAAAATGTTAATCATGTTTAAGTTTGTTAAAGCCGGGAATATGCTAATTTTAATTACAAAGGTGATTGTGGTATTGTTTAGGTTAAGTTTTGAGATGGTTTGGTAAAAGTCTCATTAAGATGAGCATAATAATGCTGCTACATCTATAAAAAATGGCGAGGTTTACTTTTAACAAGTAGACAAACTGGAATAACAAACAATTTAGAGTTGAAGCATCGTTATAGGATCTGTCTTTCCTTCCTTATGTCCTTACGTCTTATTCATTGTGAACTGGGATACTAATGTAACTGATTACTGATAGAGGTCATGTAATTACAAGGCTCTGTAATGTTTCATTTCTTGTTGTACTGCCTTCCTTCTTACAGCCGTGGCTGCAGTATCACAGGCCCAGACTGACTGCTCTCGAGGGGCTTGTTACCCACCCAGCAATGACCTGCTGCTGGGCAGGGCTCACCAGCTCCGAGCCTCTTCCACCTGCGGCCTCACCGGCTCTGAGGTCTACTGCACCCCATACCAACAGGTAGGAGCACAATCATTCACCTCTGTTTGCCCAAGACACAGTTACAGTAGATACAGGGACTGAATCAGACTCTCCATTGCCAATCAGCCTGCCAATTCTTTATCCATTTGGTATTAGTATCAACTTTCAGGTGGTTGGAGGAGCTGTTCCATTTAAAATGTGGAAAAAGACAGTTCTGAATTCAAGATAAGGTTTGTGAGGCAGAGAAAGCAAAAAGGTAATAATTATCAAAAAGCAGCAGCTTTAACTCTCAAATATTGATATTGGCCACATACAAAACCATATCAGTCGAACCAAAGCAGACACACAGTCGCTGTCTGAGCCAGCTATGTTCACTCAGGCCATGCATGGGTCCCTGCGTGGGGTTTGCACTGTCAGGAGGCGAGCAGTGCAGAGGTCATAATGAACAGACAGATATGCAGGACGGAGGCTGTGGTGGTTTTGGCCAGACTGATTGCTGTCCATTTATGAAACAGTCTGATTTCAGTGCCAGAGCATCATGTTGCAACTGTACTCTCTTTTCTTTCCAGCCCATCTGCTGGCTCAGCACAAACCTCCCATTACTGGATTTAATGTTGGTTTTGAAATTAGACTTACCATCCAGAGCAGAGGGCATGTACTGAGCATCTGTAATGTTGCAATGTGTACTATATTTCAAAAAAGTGAGACAAGTGTCTCTAATGTGAGATCCTTTATTTGCAATACAAATCAACTTTTTTCTGTTAAGTATCATACTGAAGCTTGTTTTATAAAATCCACTGAAACAAGTGAAGCTGTATTGGACGTAAACTGAATAATCTGGACCCACTTTTTCACTAGTCTGAAGAGATGTCATAAAAGATATTAAATTTTTTGCAATATTTTAGCTATGTAATGGTTTACAGTAACATGAGAGATGTTGAAATGTGAGAGATGTGGGGGGCAGAAAAGGTCAGGAGCTGGACTGAACCCAATAGTTCTCAAACCCATAATGAATGTAATCTTCTTTTTCAAAGAAAACCCAGCCTTCAGATACATGTAATGGAGTAAAAATCACAATATTTCCCCTTGCAATGTCAAAGTAAAAGGCCTTCCAAACTGGAAATAAGCAAAGTAAAATATTAGTACTTAAATCGCAGTTCAGTACTTGAATAAAGGTTTTCACATGCATACATGTTAGATTTAATGTGGAATTCATATTTTAATATTCCTTCAAAAAGGAAGTTGCATTCTAGTGATTAAATCTGTGATCACCATAAGACAGACAGAATGATGTTTGTGATGATGTTACACAATCTTCACATCTTACAGTTTATGTATGTGGGCTGTGTTGAATCTCCCTGAGGGAAGGGCGTGGACTCATTCCCTCTCCCTCTCCCATTGATCTACACTTTCTTCCCTGTTTTTTTTTTTTTACCTGAGTCACACCTGGTCCAGACAGACAGGGGCAGGAACACTCAGCCATATCTCAGAGCTGACACACAGAAACAAACACATTCACATGCATGACTACCAAAAGACCAACAATGATATCTATGATGACTGAAGTAAACACTAAAACTTAAAGTAGTCTGATCTCGAAGAATGATGCTTCATCAGACTGCTGCAATTATCAGATTTTGTAAATGAATGTATTACACTCTAAAGCAGGTGGTTTGGAATTATAATGTCCTTAGATATTTTGATAGTAATGTAGATAGTTGTTAAAAGTAATAAAGGTATGAATGAGTCAACAGTGTTTCCACATATCCTGGAAAACCTAGGATTTTGTAATGCAGATTGCCATTACTGCAGTACATCTAGACTTAAGGTTCCTGAATCATTAGGTTTACCACTGACTACTTTTCAAACCAGTACCTGCTGATGAAGCGCATGATGACTTTCTCTAACCCATGGAGATGAAATAATACAAACTGCATTTCAGCCGTGTGCTGTGTATATGTGGACCTACTAAAAAGACTAAAGAAAGGCAGTTTGCATGTCTCTCTCCACATAAAAAGTGAAGATTTTTTGGGTAATATCAATTCATTATCACTGGTGCTGTTATATCATATGCAGTGAATATGGAAAATTATTCATATTTTTGATATGTCCTTTAAAAAGCATGCATTTCACATTTCATCAAGGGACCAAATCACTTTAGTGCATCAGATTTGCCTCAGAGTTGCTCGTTGCAGCCAGGGGCCTGCTGTTTGATAGCCAAATATGCCTTTTTGATATTAATCTTAATAAATATACATGTAATATATTTGTATGCTATTATTGTCAGATGCACCACTATACATATAACTATAACCAACATAGGTAAATTTGCTCCTGCTGTCTTTCACACCATGTATTAGAGCAATGAACATTAGTTAAAATGTAACCTGAACCTTCTTGGTGCCAGTACAGACAGATTTTGTTTAGTTTACTAATTTTATCATAATGTCCACTGTAGACTTTATACCCTTACTGAGGATCAAATACATGTTCAGCTGATGCAATAGACTGCTGGTAGTGACTAAATGCAAACAGTGTGTGTTTGGAGTGACACACTGCAGTGCCAAAAGCCACAAACCTTGGGCAAAAGCCTCCACGTTGCATCACTTTTCACCTGTATGTATAGTTAAGAAGTGTCCCTCTGTCATGGTTTACAGGAGTAACTGAGGTTAAGAAGCAGTAAAAATTACATGGACACACCTGAGTCTGAGAGTTAAAGATTTATCACCTGAGATTAGATAAGATAAACTGTTTTCAATGAGCATTGAAGTTGAAGTGAGCTAGTGAGGTCATTATTAAATGGTGCACCTACAAGGAATGCACCTAATGTTATTATTAGATATTATACAGCTGGTGTCAGTTCAGGAGTCTGTGAAAGTGTTATTTGTGGGTTGCTGTATCTGTGGAGGAGGGTATTCTGAGTGTCAGAGTTTATCTGCTGGGCTTTATCTGACTGACATGTCTGTGATCCTGGTTGGTAAAGAGATGATTCAAAGATAAAGTTTTTTTAACCCCTCTAAACCATCTATTCAGGGAAAAATGATAAAACTCATACTTGCAGCTTCCTGCATCATATTTATATAACTCAAGCTGCAATTTACAGCCATGGTCCTCTGCAACAGCATGACCCATAAACATAGTTTATCCATGTACACATTCTTATAGTCAGTGATATTACGGCATGGGGGAAACTGCTGGCTCAGCTTCATCCAAAATGATAAAATATCTTATTTATATATTTGTAGCTGTATGTGCTGTGTGTAGGGGATAATCCACGAAACGCCATAAAATAACACACAATGCAAAGATTAATTCACCTGGTTAATGTGCCTCAGTTGAGTGGTGTCACTTTCTCAAGTGCACATATGGATTCCCCCATTTACATCACAGCCACCTGAGAGGGATCAATGTATAAGTATTATTTCATCATATTATGAAGCACTACTTGTAAAATGTGAGTTTTGTGTTGACACTCAGAATAATCTATGACAAGTACGAGAAGCTGTAGCCTCATTACAGCTTAAATGAACCTTCAGGCTATGAGAATGCCATGTCATTTATATGACAGCTTTGCATAGTATTACTTTGAAGGCATTAATAACGCCACACAAGTCCACAGCACTGTGTAATGATTTGTAGTTATTGTTAAATCAAAGCTTTGTGATAGGTTAATATAGAATCAGAATAGTGCTGCCCTGGCTTTATTTCACACTGTGAAGGAGCCAGAATGGTCCCTTGCTTATTCGTTGAGAAACAAGTTGAATTAATGCTGTGCTGTGCAGCTGCTACTGCAGCATGAATCACTGTACTGAACCAATTATTAGTCTAGACACAGTCTAGAGACTTTTCTCTGTCATTGCAGCATTTTACTTTGCTGTTAATGATTTGATTGACCAGCAATGATGCTGTCACTGCACACAGATGTTGGATATCACTTTGACCAGCTTTCATTCATAAAGTCAGTCCCACTGATTGGACTTTGATGTTGTAAAGTAGCCTATACGTTCTTTATGATGATGCAGTGACAGATTGTTCTTTGTTTTTTAAAATCACAAAGAATTAGCCATGTACCATGTCCAGCATGCTAGTTAATGTGTTTGGGAATGAGGTAACAAAGATACAATCTGTGAAATGTTTGAAAAGAAGTTATTTTGACAACATTTGCATGACTCAAAATGTTTCAAACTGTTTAGAGTGGGAGAATGAGTTGAGACACGTAGCTTGATGAACACTGTATGTTGTAACAATGAGCAGTCAAGAGGGAACTTTTCCCTACAGAGAAAGCAGCCATGGTCTGCGTGCTAGATTGGGAGCTGCTAAATATTGACTTGGCAGGTGAAAGCTGTGGCCCAGCTGCCACTGATGTGAACATTTGTGTGGGGAATTGTCCAAGTGCTATTGGAGTGTCTTCATGAACAGCACGTAGCTCAACAGAGGTGGAAAAACAGCTTATTACTGCATATGTTTAAGGAACAGCTCAACCAAAAATGGAATTTGGACTCCACAGGTGCTTTGGTTGATTCAAAGGTCAATAGATAATTATCTAAAACATATTTTTTCGATTAACTTTTCTTTTAAAACTGTACTAGACATATATAGTTGTTGACTGGAATTGTGCTGGTGCAAAGATTTTGAATTTCACATTAAAATTCTGTAAGGTGGACAAATTCTGTTGGAGACTATTTATACATCACAATTTATAACTTTATTTCTCCCTGTGAACAAGTCAAGTTCCACTGCTGCCATAAAATTTCATTTATGCATGGCTCAAATAAAACTAGGGCAGCACGTTTCATGCCTTGTCTTTCACAGGGACAAAGTTTCTCCCCTTGACTTGTTGACCAGCTCAATAAATCATTGTTATTCACAATATAAAAGTAGAACTGTCAGCAGGCTTTCCATCTGACACATATTGATTTTCCCTCTCTGTGGCCATGGATGACCTGCTCAATGACACAACTTATCTACCTGGCATTACACAGAGACAGAGACAAATGTGAAGTTGGTCATAGGTCCATGGATCAGCTTTAAGACTAACACTTTGTAGACACACTCATTGTAACATAATTACAAACATACATACATGCATGCATGCAATATTACAGTGCAACTTTGCAGGAAAGTCCACTGTTACTGATTTTGTCTCTTTGTTTCTCTGTTTTTTCTCTCAGAGGAGGATGAAGTGCTGTCCATGTGACTCCAGGAACCCAAACGGTCAGCTGGCCCACACTGTCCAGGATGTCCTGTCCACTGCCGGACCAGACAGATGGTGGCAGTCTAAGAAAGGTGGGCAAAGAAAAAAAAATAGAGAAACACTTCTTTGGGCATAGATGACAAGAAATGAGAGCGAGAGAGATGCAATAAAGGTCCCTTTAGAGACGTTGCACTTCATGGTCAGAATCTTAACTTCTAAACTACAGGGGCCCATGGACCAAAGAAACAAACACTAAGCAACTAATTAATTATTATTCATTTGCAGTACAAACATTCTGTAGTCTTTTTGGTAGAATTTTGTTATTTAATGAGTTGGAGAGCCTGTTTTACAGTAATCAGCAGCACTTTCCTTGTTTTTCTCACATTCTGAGCTGCCTCACCACCAGAGGCCCC
Organism: Thunnus thynnus; assembly: GCF_963924715.1. Classification (NCBI taxonomy): domain Eukaryota; kingdom Metazoa; phylum Chordata; class Actinopteri; order Scombriformes; family Scombridae; genus Thunnus; species Thunnus thynnus. The sequence goes on along the minus strand of NC_089520.1, from coordinate 35,306,032 downwards.
TGTTCACAATCAACTGTGCTGAACAGGCAGCAGGGAACAGCTGAGAATTAGTTTAAATCAACCAGTTTTATAAAATGTAAAAAAACAAACATCAACCTTATTTAACACTTAGTATGTAGTGTAGCTGATGAAAATGCTGTTCTGCTTGTTTGTCCTGTAGAGGTGAATGCAGTCACTCTCCAGTTGGACCTCAACAATCTGTTCCAGCTTGACAGACTGACACTGAACTTCAAGGTATGATACAGTCTGCAAACACTGCTAGACTACTCACTCACACAGAAATACTTTTAATCTTAAGGTACTGTGTGGTATCTGGTTTTAAATTCATTAATATATCATACACATAAAATAGGAGAGGTAGAAATAAAAGATGTAAATCAGTAATACTGCTGCAAAAAGATATGGAGGATTTGCATACACAAATCTATTTATGTATAAATCATTTAGCTTTGAAACTATTTTGTTAACATATTTCAATAAAACCAGGTGTATTTGTGTTAGTTAGATCTCAAACATAATTTATGAATTTAGAACCTGTTTCTTTATTGTTCTGCTTTTCTCTGCAGGGTCCTCGTCCCAGTGCTTTGATTATAGAGAGGACACTGGATAATGGCAGGACATGGGAACCCGCCCTCTACATTGCTGCAGACTGTCAAAAAGCATTCCCTGGTGTCCCCACTTCAACACCTCTTACCATGGACCAGACTTACTGCTACACTCTGCCCCCTACTGGAAACCCATACCAAGATCAGATGGTAGGCTCAAATCATCTTTGTGGCAAAATATCTGTTTTAGTGTGTCTTCAGTTAGAGCTCATTATTCTCTGCTTTGATTATTGTACCCTTTTCTCTACTGTTATTGAGGTACTGTAGCTGTCAATGCAAATGTTATCATAACTGACCCAGATAACAAAGTGGCTCTTCCACAGATACTGTTATCTTGGTATTACTAGCAAAATCACATGAGACTCTGTTGTACTGTTATTAGTGTTTCTCCAAATTAAGACATCATTTCCAGTAACACCTGTTGCTTTCTTGTTTCCTAAACAGTTAAGGTGTCAATGACATATGATTTATGAATCATTTATCACCTTTAAAAATGACACAGACATAATATGACATGTATGTAACACATAGGACAGTTCAAACCTGTCAGAGCCTTCTGAGTTAAGTTTGAAAAAAAACGGATGGCAGTATTGTGAATCTTTATGAAATAAGTGCTAAACACTGTGTGATGGAGAAAAAAAAGATAACATAAACAGAATAAATTGATTGTACATCTCTCTTCTCCAGATCCAGTTCAGTCCTTTGCGTCAGTACGCTTATGTCCCAGTTCCCAACAGCCAGAAGATTGAAGGTAAGTCTAAGATCATGACTCACGGTGTATAGACCTGTTTAAATGTTGTGGACTGCTCATTGACAGCTGTCTCATCCACAGATGTGACTGGCTTGACGGGGTTGAGGGTGAGGCTGGCAGAGCTGGGTGATGTGCCACGTCTACCAGGCAGAGCTCTCAGTAGGTTTTACGCCCTTAAGGAGATGAGGGTGATTGGCAGCTGTATGTGCCATGGACATGCCAACCGATGCCTACCAGAAGCCTACAACAACGCTCAGTCCAACAGCATACAGGTGTGTATCCAGGTGTTTTGGGGATTAGAGAGTTTGGATTTAAAAGGTTTAGAATGTTTCAAAGACACTTTTTGTCACTTTTGATGGCTATTCATTTCCATCTTCTCCCAGTGTTTGTGTTAAGCCACATCCTGGACCTACAATATCTCTGTACTGGACACTCAGATATGAGAATAATAAAATCATTGGACTCTGGGCAGCAAACAAGAGGATTTGCACTTCAGTAGCTACAATGAGAGATTTAAAAAAAAGCATATATAAGGATATATGCAGCAGAAAGTCTTCACAAGGATTACATAAGAGAGAGAATACGTTTGAAGTACTTAAATTATTTTATAATGCCTTAGCTCCTTGTGTGAAAATGCAATGAACTTTAATCCTTAGAATATAATCCATATTGGTGCTATGTGCTATACAACATGTTTATGAACTCTTTTGAACTGATAGTGATACTGACACTATTGAATTTACAATTCCACTTTCTAGGTTTTCATCATTTTGTTCAGGCAGCTAACATTTGAGTAAACATTTCCTTATACATGTTTTCTATGCCTCCCTGTAGGTGAACCCTCAGTGTGACTGCCAGCATAACACAGCAGGTGTGAACTGTGAGCGCTGTGCTGATCTCTACAATGATCTGCCCTGGAGACCTGCAGAGGAGAGCAACACTCATACCTGCAAACGTAAGACTTCACCCACCTACAGCTCATCTCTCTAATGGAAACAAAACACACTCATCTGCAAGCAATATACTTACCTAAAGAAATAATAATTCCAAATTCACTCATATTTCAAGAGGTGAACAGTTGGACTGAATTTCCTGTGAAAGAAAAAAAGAGTATTACATACAGAATTCAATACAGTCAGAATTTTTTAACTACCAACTGGGATGTTTGGGATGTTTTGTTTACCTCTTACAATTGAACAGAAAATATTACTTAAAAATAAATGAAGGAGAGAGAAAATATGTATGTTTTGGAGCCTACATCCATTGACTCTGCTTGTGTGTATGTACTAATCCTTCTGCTCTCTCCTCAGGCTGTGAGTGTAACAACCACGCCCAACGCTGTCATTTTGACGAGGAGGTGTACAAGGCCAGTGGCTCAAGGAGCGGAGGTGTGTGTGAAGGTTGTATGCACCACACCACAGGGCCAAAGTGTGACCAGTGTGCCCCAGGCTACCAACCAAACCCCCGCAGCCGAATGGATCGTCCTGATGCCTGCATACGTAAGTGGCTGACTGTTTTAGATAGATATATAGACATTAGTTGATTGCTTTAAAATGTATAATATCCTCAAAGTTCTCACCATACTTCTTTGCTCACTTTATTTCCTATAATGAGGTATCTTCATAGAGATCTGACCTTTTTTGAAGTGGCTCATGTTTATATTGTTGTGTTACTGCCAGGCTGTAGCTGCAGTGCGGAGGGGACAGTGAATGAGGGCCGGTGTGACGATAGCTCAGGCTCATGTCAGTGTAAAGTGAACGTGGAAGGCCCCCGCTGTGACCGCTGTAAGAGAGGCTACTACGGCCTGAGCGCTTCTAACCCTCTGGGCTGCTCCAGTGAGTCATCACACACCTTCACATCACTTTGATTTTTCCCTTTTTTATGCAAATAACACCACATTTTTCTTTTGCTAACTCCTCAAAATTTGTGTGTGAAAACTTTCACATCAGAGATGCCTGTATGGGTTTTTGAAGATACTGATGCAAATATGTCTTAAACTGAGGCTCTCACAAAAATTGATCAATATCTTGATTTGCATTGTTACCACTGTTACTGCCATCAATAATCATAAGGAATCATATATATTTGTGTGGAATTTGATCCAAGTACTTCTCCCTAACTCCCATGTTACCTCTACTGTGCAGAGTGCTCCTGTTCTCCAGACGGGTCACTGTCAGGTGTTTGTGACCCAGTGACCGGCCAGTGTCCCTGTCGTTCCCACTTCCACGGCCTGACCTGTGAGGTGTGTGCAAAAGGCTACTGGAAACCATTCCAGTCAGGACGATGTGAGCCTTGCAACTGTGACCCCACCAGGTCCCTCAGTGATACCTGCGACCAGGTATGACCTCTTCCCTACACCCCCACAGTCAACACCAGTGAACTCCAGCAAACACACTTCTACACACAGTCAGATGAAAAGACTGATTTCAGTTTCAGACACTAGCCTGGGACATGTTTAGCCTAGCTGGAAGCAGGAGGAAACTGCAAGCCCACAGTGCCTTAATTTGAAGGACAAACTGGAAAAGCTTGGTGCAGCAGCATTAATTATTAGGTATTAATAATTATGAAGCAATAAGAAAGGGGAGAATGGCTTTCACTGAACTGACTTTGGCCACACAAACACCTGTTAAGTAGAATTTAAAAAAGAAAATTCCAGTTAAAGGATGGATCACTGCTTTGTTAGATTGTGCAAGATAAGAGTGCTAGAACATAATGTATAGGCAGTAAGAATAAATGAGTGTTGTTACTATTACTGCCATTACTAGTTCAACCAGAGGTGCTCATGCTGCTGAGTTTATAGCTGATTTGTTTTGTGCAGTTGAAGCTAAAGTCATTTTTGTTCCTTTTCTTCCAGCAGACGGGTCAGTGTCAGTGTAGACCAGGCTTTGGAGGCCAAAAATGTACCGAGTGCCCAGACAACACATACGGAGACCCACTCATTGGCTGCCGGCGTGAGTCATCTCTCTTTAATTGCTCCATTTATTGTTTTCTTTTTTATCTCAGTCATGGTAGAAACCTTTATCTTGTTTCCTTGTTTGTATTTGGTTCATTTATGGTTCACACTACAGTGATGACAGGTGAACCTGGCTTTTAAGTAAGACCGCTCTCACATTGAAACCCTGCGTTTGACAAAGGTAATGAAGCCACACTTGTGAGACTTCATAGAGTTTTATGACAGCGGTGAAACAACCTTTGTAGATGCTAAGAGTCTGAGGTTTCTTTCACTCTAGATTAGACCTTGAAGAATTATTAAAGAATCCTCCTTTTTAAAAATGTGTATTTTAGGGCCCTCTGGCCAGTGCTTGAATTTATCTTTATTGTGATCTTTTTCTCTCTTCCTCCACAGCGTGTCTGTGTGATGCTGAAGGAACCCTTCCAGAAGTTTGTGACAAGCAGACAGGAGCCTGTCTATGTCGGCAGGGTGTCACCGGGGCTCGCTGTGACTCCTGCAGTCGAGGACACTGTGACTCCTTCCCTGCCTGTGAAACATGTCCCTCCTGCTACTTCACCCTGGATGCCCAGCGTCAGAACCTCAGCTTAGCTTTGGAGAGACTCTCCCCAAGCTTCCCTTCTCGTCCAGGTAATGGTGGTCTTGGAAACTTTGGGCCACGCATCCTCACCCTGGAGGCCAACCTGAACCTGATCCGGAACTCAATCTCCCTTCCACCCAGTACTGCCAGACAGATTGATGATGCTCTGTCCCAGCTGGACAAGCTCAGGTGAGGGATTGCTGAGATCTGGAGGAGGAATAAATTGTATTTGTTTAAAGATGAAAACACTAATCAGCTTTTAAAAATATTTTACATCATTGTCATGGATGTATTTTCTGATATTCACAAACGTAATATTTTCACCCAATTCTAATCAATGGAAACTCACTAAGTTACATTTTTTTCTAACTGATGCCTAATTGAACAACTCTTGTTGTTGTCTCAAAGGGACCAGGTGGACAAGGTTAATGATGATCTTTCACCCCTGAAAAGAACACCCGGTCTGGACTCAGAGCTGGACAAACTGCAGGGTCTGCTGGACAGCCTCCGTGTGCAGTACAATGCCAAGAAAGATGCCATGACGAACTCCATCAATCCCAATAATGCAGGTCCGAGACAAAGACACACAAATCACTGCAGCTCTCAGTTTTAGTGACCACCCTCCTGTGGTCAGGAGGGTGCTCCTGACCACAGGAGCACCCTCAAGTGGCTCTAATTAACTGAAACTGTAAATCTTTTGATAAAACTTTAACATTCTATTCAAACCAAGATGAATGATGTATGTTTGTGCCATATTTTGACTGAAGCACCTCATCATCACCAGTTGTTGCCTCTCAAACAGATATTCTGATACAATGACTGCATAAAATATATTCATGTTGAGTTTTTCTCTGGATTTAGGAGCATTCTCTGCCATCAAGAATGCCTATGATGAGTCTACAGATGCAGCTAAGAAAGTAAAGGCCAGCGGAAAAACAGTGAAAGAGTCAGCTGATGTCAGAGAGGAGACTAAGGACCTTCAGAACCGAGTACAACCAGCTAACACCAAAGATCTGGACAAACTGAACCAAAACATGGCCTCCAAACCTAACCTCACCCCTGTGGCCAAACAGGTACATGTACCTTCCAGGCTTTTCACTTAGCAGGGAGCCAGATTATAGTGGCATGATGATTCAAAGCCTTGAAATGTGTTTCAACAAACAGATTTGATTTGTAACCCTTGGAAGGATCATCAGTTATTTGATGTTATTTCTATGTAAATCTGCCACATCTCTCATTTGTAACACTGTTTTTATTGACTTGTGAATTGTACAGAGACTCTCTAGGTGATGTGCACTTTAAATAAACTGAAGTTGAAGCTGAAGTTGAAATCACCATGCATCAATATGTTGTTCTGTTCTGTTTTTCCAGGTATGTGGCAGTGTTCGCTCAGAGCCCTGCACCCCACTCCAGTGTGAGGGTGGGGACTTGTGTCCACCGGAGGGAACACCACCTTGTGAAAAGGGAGAAAAGTGTGTGGGTGCCCTGCCTCTCAGCAAGAGGGCAAACGCTGATGCTCAGGATGTGAAAAACCGACTGGACAAGCTGACCGGAAAAATCACAGATGCTGCAGAGAAGGTACACAAACACTTAATGTCACTTCTGTCAGCACCAGAGGCACATCACTGTACCTTTATGACTAAAGCATGAGCAAATTTAAGTTTAATCTTAGATTATTACAATGGTAGATATTTATATTTAAGTTAATTTCAATTCCTTACAGCTCCAAAAAACACAAGAGACAACCAATCAGGTGAGACAGTCTTCAGAGAAGCTGTCCAATAAGATGAAGAAGACCAGAGACGAACTGGAAGATGACTTAAAAGAGACGCGTGACGTTGTGAAAGAGCTCAAAGACTTCCTGTCAGGTAAAGTTTGTTTTAGTGCAAAGGGTAGGTGGATGGACTGATGTACGGAAGGAGGGTGGAGGTTAGCTTGGTTTCAGTAATGATGACTGATTGTAAATGGATTCAGCAGTACTGTAGGTGACGCCAAGGTTTTTTCATTTCTGTGTGTCCAGACCCGTCCTCCAACCTGGCCCACATCCAGGAGGTGAGCGACTGGATCCTGAAAGCCAAACTGCCCCTCAACCTGGCCACTCTGAAGAGGAAGCTGGAGGACCTCAAGAATCTGGCAGCCAATCTACCAGACAGTAAGGCCGTGTTGAATGAGGCCGAGCCACAGCTGGATGCAGCCAGGAAACTGCTGCAGAAAGCCCAGGACACCAGGTAGACCCTCACACTCCACCATCGGACTGCTGTTCCTGATTTTGATGCAGTTTTCTTAAAGAACTTCATCTTTGCAAATTCACAGCATTTAATGGAAACTGTTATTTGTTTGAACTGGATTATAAAAGGAGGCAAATATAGTGTTTATTATTATTATCAGGACAGATTTTTTTTAAATGCAACAGCATATGATCTAAAATTTTATAATTACAGATCTATAGTTTTTTAATCAAATAAACTATAAACAGTGAATACAGTTTTAATCTAAATGTATTGTATCCTCACTATTTTTTTCACAATTTCTTAGATATGGATAATTTAAAGATGATCATTGTTACCATCAAGCCCCTTTTTGACTTTTTCTGATTTTTATAAGGTTTGGTTCAGAGAAACCAATCTAAAACTCAAAATGACCAATGAGCATTTTACTTATCAAAATTTTAAATTAATCTTGATGCAACAAGGCTTCATACACTGACCCTTTTAGTACACCCTGTTCCTGACATGTGCAGTACCAGTCAAAATTTTAGACACACTTTCTCATTCAACGGAATAGGAAGGTGTGTCCACACTTTTGACTGGTACTGTACATGTCAGTCGTCTAAGAGTTAATAAAGAATTGTCCTTACAGTTTTTATCATTGTAATCTAGCAGAACAGAAACTGATTTTGCGGCCGAATTAAAAAAGACATTGTGGTCTCTCTGAGGGTGTGTATGGGGTCCCTCAGCCTGCTTCTCCTCCTGAGGATGCTTTGTTATGTCTTTGTAGTGATGATAAATGGCACATTGTTTCTCATCCACAGGGACACGGCACTGGGGGTAAAGGCTGATGTGGATGGGCTTCTGGCAGGCTTCGGTGCAGTGGAGGGCTCCCTCTCTGACCTGGAGGACAGACTGCAGGACAGCATGGATCTCATGGACACTCTGAACGACAACCTGACTAAGGTAGAAAGCTGTGATATATTAAACAATGAATGAAGTGTCTAAACATTGTGGTCTATTCAATGCACTAAAAGCTATTCTTCCAGCGTTATTGAGTTTTAGAATGATTTTCTTCATCCAGGCCAAAGACCAGCTGAGCCCTGCAGAGAAGACTCTGGATGATGTATCAACACTGATGAAGCCAATGAAACCCCAGCTGGACGAGCTCAAAGACCTGCTGCAGAGTGGAGGCCAGCAGGCTCAGGAAGCACAGGACAATGCAGACAAAGCTGAAGATGAAGCAGCTGACGCAAATGAGGTGAGAGACCTGCTGTAACTCTTCTACTGTGAAATATGAACATTTACCTCTACAAAGGGTTTATTCAGAATCAGGACTTGGGGTAAGGACTAAAATAATGGCAACTGGTAAGTGAGGGTGAGGGTTGAGTATTTGTTGCAACCAGAGCAAATTCAAATGAGCTGAAGCAGTTTAACAAAATGTCAAGTTCATTTTATAATTCTAAAAAAAAAAGCCAGTGAAAGCCTTTTCGTAGTGTATTTCAGCTGCAAATGTCACCATGTAGAGTGAGTCATTGAAAATGTCATGAAAAGGCTTTGTTAAAGGCATGTAGTGGAGGGTTAAAATGAGAATGAATGTGGTCTTTATAAATGTACTAATACAAATGTGTGTGTGTGTTTGTAGGACCTGTTGTCATTGCAGAAGCAGCTGGATCGTCTTAAAGATAAGGCTGCTACCAGTGGGTCTGGTGGGGAGGCGGGGCCAGTGGGGGATCGACTGGCAAAGCTGCGGCAGGATGCTGGAGCTCTGGCCAACACCACTGAAGACATGATGAAGTCTCTGGAAGGTAATACAGCAAAATCACACCACCAAAATGTTTTTCTGGAATAATGTTATTCACTCTCAAATGAGAGAAGATCATTAGTAAGTCTTCCAGGGAAGGAGGATTTTCAGTCTTCAGGCAATTCCAAGGGGTGATACTCAGAATCTTGATAAAGACATCTGAAATTTGTCTTTTTCCCCACTTAACTCTTATTCTGCCAATAGCAGACTATTGGGGTGGAGAGGCCTGTGAAACAGAATTTCCTCTAACTTGGATTAATATTGCAGGAACATGATCTTAGGCAGGCAGTAAACTGGCAGAAAATGTTTTTTTTTCTTTTAATTTGCAGCATCTGTCCAATTACGTTTGCTGTGACTTTTATTATTTATTTAAAGGCAGTTGTTTGTCACAGTTAACCTGTATGATCTCTGGTCTGGTAGGGAGATACTAAATACATTTTTAATGACTTTTTCTTAGTCTTCAGATGGAAAAGATATTATGTCCAAAAATATTGGTTATCAGCTTTTAAAACCCATCTAGAACCCTATGTGTAACATCCAATTGTACATAAACTGACACAGGTCTTTAAAACCCCCAACCCCCACCCCCCCCCACCAGTGGGAGTTCTGGCTCTTTAAAAGGGATATCAGTTTGAGTGCAGTATTTTTGTTAGATCTCTGATCGCTCCTTGTGTTCTCTATCTTTTTCCAGGTAAAGCAGATTCCCTGAGGTCGCTGCAGGGTGAGATCCTTCAGAAGTCATCAAAGCTTGAAGGACTTGATGCCAAGCTTAAAGACCTTTTAGCAAAACTTCGAAAGAAAGCCCACGACCTCACCGTCTGCCAGGGCTGAGAGATACCAAACAGGCCTCAGAGCAGAATCTGCAGTAGCCATCACTATGTCACTTCCGCAACATTCACCTTTTCAACTGTCAAGATCAGTCTTCACTTCACTAAAGGAGAACTCATACTCTTGAACACTGCTATAACTCTTCTCTGTAACATTGCACCTCGTCTCCAGCAGTTGTCAAAGAATTGTGGGAATTATAAGAAATCATCGTCAATGGTTTCAGAAGGTAGAGGGAGGGTTTAAGGAGACATAAATGACTACACTTTATTATAAAATAACTGCTATACATATACATTACACACCTATACTATACATTGAGGATTTTATAATGATGCTGTATCTAGAAAAGCACCACTGCTTCTGACATCTCTGGAACACAGTGTGAAGAGCCAATACAAACCTTTGTTTATCAGCAGCACCACACTCCACAGTTAACATGGCACCACCATTATATATTTCTGAACTGGCACAAGAGTGAATATTGCATTATTTATTTTAATTTTTGCATCTGTTGTTTGTGCAGAATCCACAATATTTAAATAAAAGCCTTTTTAATACTTTGATTTGTGTCTTAAAAGCTTCATTGTTGTCACCAACACAGTACTACAGCTATTCATTCAACACAAGACAGCAGAAGACTAGTTACTATATATTTATTGAGAAAATAATAATACAAAAAAAACACGTAGGTAACTACATTTGTGAGTTCAGTATGATCCATGACATCACTAGTTTTAACAGCATCCTTAAACCGGCTTGTGGCACTTAATGAGTTGTTTAACAAGAGAGCAGCTTATATACATATCACAGAAAACACAGAAAACACCCAGTTACTGTGTATCAGTGACTCCACCTCAACATGAAGTTTAATCTCATAAATGAAAGAACGTTTTCCATCCATCATCCTTGTGCAAGTGGAAATTGGATTTATAATGCATCAATGTAATCCAGAATAGCATAAATGGAAAAATATTAATACGTGTCCAAAAAATGTCCTGCAAGGTTCAAAACAGTCCAAACTCTACAGGTACAGGTACATTCTGTTATAGCGCCCAACTGAATATAAACACAGTATCTTGATAAAGACATACAATGGATATGAATGACATGACTGATGTTTCAAAATAATCTCATGTCTTATAACCATCAGAATTCAAAGTATTCAGTCAGTCAAATACACATTGCATATGTCACCTAAATCTATTCAAAACAAATACATTTTTATTGGTTTCTTTCTTAACATGTTAACATTAATATACAGTAGATATAATAATCTACTATAATACAATAATAGCTTTGAGAAAGTAAATGTCATCAGCGTAAAAGCATTTTGTATGAATTCCTGCTCATGTCTGTTTAAATGTGGTGTTCACTGGATGATCAACAGCCATTCCAGGCCACATTAAAGTGTTTTTTACAGTATCAATACTGTATGTGTCTGTCTATGGAACGTGTTTGCTGCAGCGGAGAACCACAACAGACACGAAAAAGTTGAGCAGCAGGTGTGTCGACACCGTCATATCAAGGAGAATGTTGCAGAGTGCCATGGACTCAAAGAGAACAACTAAAAGAAGAAAGATTTTTGAAAGTTTGTTATCAATTACAGGCTGGTTCGAGAAAGTAATTTGTACAGTCAACATCCCACTGACATGGACGACTCCTTACCTGCACCAGATTCATCTCAGGTTATCCGGCCAATCACATGACAGAACAGACTCCAGACTGAAGTGGTTGGTCCTTCCTCTGTGCCACAGCATCCAGGCTGCAACACAACACACAACCAGGATTCAACGTTAGAATAACACAATGATGAACAAAGCATTTCACCACTGATAATGTACTTTGCCAATACAGCTCTCATGAAAATCATTCAACCTCTATGACAATAATGCAACTCAGTGGTATAATATCCAGTGAACATAATGTGTCACTGTCAAAGAGCATACCTCTGACACTGTACAGTATAATCACTTGTGGCTCATACAGTAAATACATACAGTAAATGATCTCCCAAATGTAATGGATAAAATGTTGCCACTACTTTATGTTGATGATATTAATCTCATAATTCTGACGTGATGCTCAGGACTTTATTACCAAAATAGCAAAGAGATCTCTTGGCATAGTTTAAAAACATGACCTGCTGGAACAGGGCAGCAGCTCTCACCTCTTGGATGGCCTGAAATGAGCATCACTCTCTGAACGGAAGGACTGGACTTCTCTTGGCTCCTTGATGGCGAGGGTGTGGCCAGGCTCACTGTGACCTCTTAGTGGTGGACAGAGACTCCTGTCAGGTTCAGGGTTACTGCAGGAGACATGACTGGCGACATGGACGGGATTTCCGTTGGGGTCGAGGGTGTGAGCCTCATCGTGGCAGGGTCCCAGCACCTCCAGGTCATTCTGGGAGGAGGACTGCACCGTGATGTTGGGCAAAGAGAGGGGCGAGGGGGATGGCTCACTGTGGGACAACTGCAGTTTCTTCATGTGGTTGATGGCGGAGGCTGCATTGAATGCTTGCTGTTGGAAATGCACACACAAAGAAAGAGTTACACTGGTACTGCCTGCCTCTGACCTGACACATGTCATAAATTAATGAGGAGCCTTTAAAATACAGAGATAACTTGACTTGAACTCATGTAAACTCGTGGCTACACACACTGTTTCTGGTTATAGCTTAATAGTGTTTGCCCCTAAATAACAAAAGCAAATGTAGTTGCAATATAAAAAAGTCATGAGCCAGCGGCATGTCACTAACCTTCCATCTTGATTTGGCAAAGTTTCTCTCCATCTGTTCACAGATAGACTGATAAATGTCCACGTCTTTAGCTGTGTCTTCAGCAATCCTGCAATAAAGTCAGGGACATTCGTTTAGAAAAGTTTAGAAAAAATACATGGTGTGTGTGTGTGTGCGTGCATGTGTACCAGATATTCCTCCTGTTACATACTGTAAATCTATTTACACAGTCACATTGTGGGGACAAAAAGCAAGTCCCCATAATGCAAATGATAAAATTTGAAGGTGAAGACTTGGCTTTAGGTTAAAGTAAGATTAGGATTAGTTTAAGGTACAGTACCAGTCAAAAGTTTGAATTTAATGTAAGTCAATGTAATGTCCTCTGAAGTGATTGAAATACAACTATGTTTGTGTGTGTATGTTTGTGTGTGTGTGTGTGTGTGTGTGTGTGTGTGTGTGTGTGTGACAGAGAAAAAAAAACTAACCATGGGTGTCTGAGTGCCTGTTCGGTGGTGAATCGTTTTGTGGGGTGTTTCTCCATCATATGCCTGATAAAGTCTTTGGCTGTTGAGACATAGGAGAGAGAGACGTTAGCTTCTGATTAGCATTCTGTACATTGATCTGTTTTTGTCAATTTCAGTCACATTAGGAATGGTTCCAAACACATGTTACACAAATTTGATTACCAAAATGTTTGCAAAATTAAAAATCTGTATGTATTTCCGTTAATTACTGTCATGTGAATACTGTGATGTGGATGGCACAAAAGTACATAACCAAAAAGAACACCTGTGACACCTCTATAACTATAACTATATATATATATATAACTTAACTTTAAACTTAATTATCCCAAAGAAAACTGGCCATAGAAATGACCTATAAAGCATCTTATTTTGCCAGACATGGGTGCAAAGTAAAATGCCCTGCAGAATACAGTCCCTTAAAAGAGAAGTACATGCTTGTATGTTGGGTATTGGATAACTGTTGGTGTAAAGGAGACTTTACTGCACTGTGTCTTAGTTTAAAGCATTCTAAAGCAGCAAATAGTCTAAAGAGACTATAGATCTTTTTGTGGGGAAGATAATCAGAGCGTTCAAGGACAAACTATTTTTATTCAACCTATTTTTATTTACCAGAGCAAGGAAACTATACCAGGCCACAGTTCAAATATGAAGAGCTCAATCAATAGAATCTCTACAAAACAGATAAAAACAGGTGAATGAAAGCATATTCATTTAGTGTTCTGTCTGTCCTTCACAAAAAGTTCAATGCTAGATTTTTCTTTTAGATTTTTTAGGTTAGGAGGACATTTGACATCTTAAGGCCAGCTAATTTAATCCCTCACTGCTGGCAGGCGAGAACTTTCCTTGCCCGTTTAGAATCTACAGTAACTATATCTGACCTAATCCAAACAGGTCAAACGACTATAGCTGTCCTCAGAGGATGATGTCACTAGGTATACTGGTCTATTTTAGGTTAAGCTCTAAGGTTATATGAGCAAATCCTGATCTATTCTTAGTTAACATGGAGGTCAACCATAGTAATGGAACTATTTTTGTCACAAGTCGTGAAGCAACCAGAGTTGGATTTAAGTCATTCGTAAGTCACAAACCAGCTCTCAAGATTTTAGTCCAGTTTTTAAGTCCAGATGCATGCTGACCTTATCCTGTGTAATAAGCACTGTAATCTCATGGTCTTCTCAAATAATCTTGCTTTTAATCTTGCTTACATTATTCATTTCTAGTTGACATTGTGGGTGTATGTGATGTAGCTTTGTATTTTGTATAATGTGTCCTGTGTGTTTTTTGCTTTGTACTGTTTGTTATTGTGCTATTATATGTTTTAATTGTAAGGGACTGCAGATGAAAATGAGCTTTAAAGCTAACTCTGGTGCAGTGCATCAACTGTTAACATTTATGTTTAAAACTGTACATTGTCCCAATATCTACAATACAATGTTAACATTACACATCTGGACATCAGCATTTCCTGTTAAATCTAAATTAACAGTGCAATGCATTTTAATGGAACTTTTATTAAAAAAAAGTGCTGCAAAGCAACAGTTACTAGATACTTAAACGTTAATATCATTGATGTTACGACAACTGTTGGACTGTACAGAACTCAGCTGCCAGGCTTTTAACCAGAACCAAGAGCCATGACCCCATCATGCCTGTTTTAACCTCCTCACAATGGCTACCACTATGTTTAAGAATTGATTTAAATCTTATTCATTACTTTTAAATCTTTTTAATTTTTATTTATTTTATCTTACATTACTAGAATTTGTTTTATTTGATTTATCATAAAATCTAATGATTGTCTAATTATTATTATTATCATTATTAGCATCATTATTATCATCATCATTATTGCTATTATTATTACTTTATTACTTTTTTTTTTTTTTACCTGACTCAGAGATGTCGTCCCAGAATGGTGAATGAAAGGCGTACTCTGCTCTCATGATCTTTGAAAACAGACGAGTCTCATTATCTTCAAAGAATGGAGGGTAGCCACTCAGCCTGCAACACAGAGATAACAAGCTAGTACCACTAACCCGTTTGTTTGTAAATCCCTTACCATCTACATTTTGGATCAGTTTTGGATGATTTTAGCAGCTATGGTGCAGTGTTTTGCTCTTGGTTACAGGAATAGGGTAAAAAAAGTGTTGTAAATATGGTATAACTCTGCTTTCACAGATCTGGTGGGATTTTTCACTATAATAACCTGTAATAGTATCATTCCTCCTGTAACAAAGCTGGAGAATTGACTGTATAACCTCTGGCCTTAACATACCACAGTACCATAAATTATACAGGAGACATGTTTCTGACCTTTAGGTTACTGTTGAAAGTAAACTTTCAAATATAAGTTTACAGTGGGTAAAATATCTCCTCTTAGTTCTCCATTCTGTAATGACTTTTTATGAACAGTCTTATGAGGTGCCTTTACATACAGAAATGTACTTACAGGATATAAGTGATAACTCCAATGGACCAGCAGTCCACTGTTTTGCTGTAGGGTTTCTGGGCCAAAACCTCTGGGGCTGTAGAAAGACATAAAACACTGATTATCATGCAGCTAACAGAGCAAGAAGAAGCCCTGCTTAAAACTGATTACTTTTACTTTGCTGGTTGCATAACATTTTTCTTTCTATATGAGCCACTGGTGTGATAAAGGATCATCAAGATGTCATATAAAAGGTCAATAGGTACAATTCTGCTTATGGCTTCCAGCTGCCAAAAATGTAACTTCACATATGATTAGTGTCATCAGATAAAGTGCTATTTTTAATCTCTCCACTTGTAGAATCCCACTGACTGAAGATTCAAACTCATAGATGTTAATTATCATTTCAGGCACCACGACGCCCATTTATTTCTAGCAAAATTTAATTTGTTATAATTATGATACTTTTTAAGCAGCTAATATCTACATTTAAGGATCATACATTTGCTCATTCAGTATGATACTTCCTCACGTTGGCCTCTGGATGCTTGGGCTATTTTTATTTTTTTTATGACAACCACTCCTGTAGATCACTCCTGTCCTCTTTTTAGAGTGTGAGGTGTATTTGCAGTGTTGGCTTCATGTACATGACCCTCTCCCAATAACTCACCAACATATCCTGGTGTACCACAGGCAGTGGACATCACACCATGCTCCAGTGTCTTAGACAGACCAAAGTCACTGACCATGATCTTAGCATTCTCATCTGTGTTATAGTACAGCAGGTTTTCAGGCTGCTCGGAGAGAGAGAGAGAGAGAGAGAGAGAGAGAGAGAGAGAGAGAGAGAAGGGGACAGAGCAAGAGAGATGATCAGAAACCACTTGGTTTAAGGTTTATTGTAGGATTATAACATTCTCATGAGTTATGTCATCTTGATAATGATTCCAACATAAAATGTTCAAAAAGCATACAGTACTTCAGTTACTTAAAAAAACAATTCACATCATAAAACATCTATGTGTGCGTGAGTGTGTGTGTCTTACCTTCAGGTCCCTGTGTACGATGCTGTTTTCGTGCAGGTAGCTGACAGCCTGCAGCACCTGTTTGATCACTGTGCTGGCGTCCTTCTCGGTGAAAACACCCTTGTCTAAAATGCGATCAAATAGCTCCCCACCTGACACCCTGCACACACACACACACACACACACCATAAAGAAAATCATCAGTGTTTCTATCTTTCTAGGGATCCTGTTGCCTTCTTCAACCCTTTTGACAAAAATGCTGTTGGTCAGAACCCTCAGAGCATTCTTTTACATTTTAGTGGAGGTCTCACAGTTTCCAAATATACCAAAATATGTCAGCTTGAATTTTGTGTGAATGTGTATAAATGATGCACAAGACATTCAGTGTTATTATTTTGATGGAATGATGCAGCCATTAAAAAAAAAAAAAAAAAAAAAATCCAGCCTTAAAGCTATAGGGCAAACTAAGGACATGTATATTGGGGGGTTTATGGCTTTATGCAGCAAACAGATGCACAACATACAGTTTACAGTAAGTGATGCTGTCAGTGTTGACTTTTTGGTAAGAATGTTACTAACTTTACACTAACTTGAAGGTACATTTTAGAGAAAAAAACAGACGTTTCAAGGTGTTAGTATAAAAAATACGTACACTGTAAATCATAAATGATAATATGACTGAAATTCTCATTTTCACTAAATGTTCTCATATCCGTCATCATTATTATTGTTATTGTCAGATTTCATTGCACTCAATATGATATCCACTGTCAATTGTTTTTTCTACCAAGGTAATCACTCAATAATGAGTGTACTTACAGTTGCATGACCAGGTAATAGTGTGTTCGACTCTCGTAGAAATCCTCCAGTCCCACCACATTCTCATGCTTTATCCTGACACAGTGAGAAAGAGATTGAGAAGTCACTGCTGTCCTCGGGTGCAAATGTTACATGTTTACAGTGTTGTAGATGCTTGCTGTCATCCTGGTTAAGTTCTTATTCAGAACAGGTTGTTTATACTTTATGCATGTTACAGGCACTCATTTGTTGTTTGTGAGTAAAGAGTAAGTTAATGCTGACTTCTAATGGAACAGAAAACTGCTGCTGCACTGCTCTCTGTTGGATAAAACATAATGGAAATCACTTGTATGCGTGTGTGTGTGTGTGTGTGTGTGTGTGTGTTTTACCTCCTCAGTACATTGATTTCATTTTCCAGGTTGCTATGAGCGAGGTGTTTTTTCTTCAGACATTTCAGAGCGTACAGTTTCCCTGTGTTCTTCTCTCTCACCATAAAAACCTCGGAAAAAGAGCCCCTGTACAAAAGAGCAACCACAGAGACATGAGAGGAAGAGAAGTTAATAAAGAGACAAATATCATCCATCTATGGTGATGCATGCAAGTTTCAGTCTAGTGGAAGCTGTCTGCACAAAAATCATGTGCTTATTTAAATTGATTCTTCATCTTCGCAGAGGTGTTTTTAAAGTCAAGCAATTAAAGGACCAGTGTGTAAGATTTAGGGGATCTATTGGCAGAAATTGAATATTTTATTCATAAGTATGTTTTAATTAGTGTATAACTGCATGAAAATAAGAATTGTTGTGTTTTTGTTACTTTAGAATGAGCCCTTTATTTATCTACATAGGGAGCAGATCCCCTTCCACGGGGCCTGCTACATTGCATTGCCACGTTTCTACAGTAGCCCAGATCAGACAAACCAAACACTGGCTCCAGAGAGGGCCTTTGGTGCACTATAGGTTCTCCTACATGCTTGGAAGGGAAAGGGGGAGGGGAGGGGTATTCAATTGGTTGCAATCTGCAACCTCACTGCTGGATGACACTAAATCTTACACACTGGTCCATTAATGGATCCAGCCCAAGCGGGTAGCTCCTGGTCTGAAAAGTGAAGCCAATGCTGAAGTGACTTAAACCTGCATTCTCTCTAACGACCAGCAAGGGGTGACTCCACTGGTTGCAAAAAGAAGTCCAATCATATGGAAGTTATGAGAAAATGACCCTACTTCTACCCCAGTAAACACTTTCCTAATGAGTTTATGGTCTTAATCGCTAGTTTCAAGTCTTCTTCAATGCATCATGATGTTCATTTTGTAAATTATGGTCCCATTTAGAGTAAAATAGACGATAAAGCAGGGTATGCTTTAAGGCATCGCTACATTGTGATTGACAAGTCCCTACCACGGCAGTAATGTTGATTGAGTAACGTAACCATGGCGTAACCCTAGATTCACAGAGTATAGGTGTAGCTGCTGCTATTTCAGTGTGCTTTCAGTTCATTGGTCACCTAAAAAAGTCTTTCTCAGCACTTGGTTGTACTAAAAGACCCTCTAAGGAGTCAGCTGTTCAGTTTTTCTCGTAAGTACACTTTGTTTTAATGGTTTTAAGCCTGGTTTTCGCTAGCGAAAATTAGCATTTGCATTAGCATTATCACAATTAACTATATGTGGTGCTACTGATCACTCTTGTCTCAATATTTAGTGATAAACATTCATTAATGTGGTGTTTGTTCTTATTATGTCTCCATATGTGATGCTACAGTAATTGCTCATTGCTGCACTTTCCAAATAGATACAAGTGGTGATGATGGAGCCTTCAGGTCATGAGTTCAGTGTGCAGAGTGCAAGAATGAAAGATGAAATTAAACAGTATTTTCTATGCTTGGCTTGTCTGTGCTCTGTTCATTTATCTATTTGCACATAGTATGTTGGTTTAATATTTGCACATAGCACTTCGTTTTCTGTCAAACAACTGCAGGGTTATTAAAATGGAACTATATAGAAGACACAAAGTGCTAACAAACCTAACTGTGATATGTTCAGTTTGAGATGTCAGATCTGAAGATTTGCAGTTGTGAAAGATCAGTGAGTAAATATTCACACTAAATAACATAAATAATCTGAGCACAGATAGAAGATAAGTAATTTATTCATGTCTACTGAAATTTCATATGTGTGTCTGCAATACTGAACATGTTATGACATCTCTCTGCCCAGTTGCTGTAGCTTTGTGCACAGGTCTGATCCACTGTAAGTGGCTGTCTACAGGGTTGCTCCACACTTCACTCACCATCAGTTTAAATATGGTGAGGTCATATTCAGAGGCTTGCTTGTTGAGTTCAGCAGCTACTGTTCTTTACCTCTTTGGTCATCTTTACAGACCATTTAATCTGCCTTTTTCGTGTAATTTGTGAGGTTAAACTATGTGAGTAATTGTGCTGCAACTCCAGCAATTATTTTTCATATGTCTACATCACAAATTTCATTTAGAATTATCTGTCAATGCTTTTCATATTGTGTACGTAACAAAATCTCAGTAATTAGAACCTCAGCTATGTTCATGTAAATGTGCTTGTATGACCTGACCAACTGTGTGCTTTGAGTAATGATTTCAAGTAAAGTAGAACAGTCTAAAGCTGATGTCAGTACCTATCAACCTTCAATGTCAATTACATTAAGCCACATACTGTAACCAGCCTAGCACTGATCAACACAGCAGTGTCATGTTGTAATAAATCACTGTAAGCCAGGCTACCATGACTTGACATCACCTACTGTAACTGTACTGTAGCTCAGACAGGCAAAGACAGTATGGGCAGCTGGGTATCCATCTTTAGGCTCACACTCAGATGACATTGAAGGTGTAATCCTACATTTTGGCCATTGAGTCTGAACACCTGCACTGATGATAATGCAGCTCTGACCTAAAAAGCCTAAAACCCAAGCAAGGTATCAAAAAATCATGTTATTAATGCATAATACAATCAAGACCTTCTGTTGCTGTTATATTTTTGTCATGAACTGTGTTCTGAGTTAAGGTTTGACTCATAGACTTATATTTGTTTTAAGTTATATCTGGGTCTATATTTTTATGTATTTTTTAGCAGAAAAGAAGTCCTTTCTGATCCATAGTTCTTAGAATAGAGTATATTTAAGCCTACATTTAGGCAGATGAATAACTTTATCTTTAATTTTCATAACCTTGTGAAATCACTGTACCCTATCAAATCCTATCACTTGAACTAGTTTGAGTTTTAGTTGGAAGAATAGCACTGTCCTGTGAACACGCTGATTCAGAGATGTTTTCTACCTTGAGATACACATTTGTGAAAGAATAAAAAACTATTAGTGTGAAAAGCATGGAGATATGAAAATCAGCTTATTTATAACTTTATTTGAAAACTGTATACGCCCTTGAAAAGCCATATAAGTCAAATATGTTAACAAAATAACACATGTTGACTCAAACACATTTCTACCTCATGTTTTTTCTAACACACACCTGCACCTGCTTATACCAGCTGTCTTCATATACATTAAGTACACTCACACACCAATATAGCCAGCCAGACTCTTAATCCTATAATGAAGTGGTGCTAGGATGTTCCTGCGCTGTCCTATTCTGACGTCAGTGCTCAGGAACCTCAGACCCACACACACACACACAGAAGCCTGACTCATTCACAGCCAGTCGAGGAGGGAGCGCTTTAAGCAGCTTTGAGACTGCAAGACAGCTCTGAGACAGCAACACCTTCAGTTCATTTAGCAAGCATTTGTTACAGGTCATTCTATTGGCTGGTGTTGTGAAGCCAATCTGGTCTCAAAAATATTCTGGAAATGATGCTTATGATGCAAATAAAAATGAGATAGATAAAGACAATGTACCTTAACCAAATTTATTTGACTTACTAAACCTTAAAGAACCACATCTGTCTATTCACATATAAGCCTGAGTGTGGAACCTCAACATTAGTTAGCACTGAATACTTTTTAAAATTTTTCTTTAATTATTCTTTGATTAAATATTTCCTGATTTAAATCATAATGTCTTTAATTTTATTCTGTATCTAATGTATTTAAAGTTAAATTAAATCATATGCAATTCAGTTTTAATTGTAAAATTGTATTTAAATGTAAAAGGGTGAAGTGGCCTTTTATATAGATAAAAATAGAGGCTTTTTGAAAATCATTTTGCTATTAGTACTGAAACTCAGGTATCATACCGGGACAGGTCAAAACAGCTGTTCCATTAACAAAATCATCAGGTAGTGCATAATAATATTTACATAAGCTCTGAAAATTTTCTCTACACAAAACAAAACAAAATCACACCTGAACAAGTTTATTTAACTGCAAAAGGCAAAGTTATAATTATGATCATTATATGATTAATTGTGCAGCTCTTCTGTCCACTAACAGGTCAAAATGTAAAGTCCTCTACCGGCAGGTTCAGCTGTGAGTGGATTACACAGACCGAGTAAGAAGCTCCATTGATAAAACTGAGGGAGATGATGAAAGGATTATCTCCAGACTGTGTGCAGATCTGAACCTGCCGTCCCCCACTCCATACTCTCAGTCCAGTAACAGCCCTCTGAAGTTGGACATAATCATTTAATATTACTGTAAAACAGCTGCTGGAATCAGGAATTTGGCTGCAACAAAAACATGAGTCCCATCTTTGATGATGGTTCATGGTATTCATACTCAATACTCATTATAAAAATCTAGAGTCAAGCATGTTCAACAGGGGAAATTTCAACCTTTACAAGGAGATGAATCAAAAGTTGTGCTAATCAAAAAGGATGCTCTGGGCCTGCTATTTTCAGATTGGTTTTCAGAGACCACACCCACCACTTCTGCTGCTTGTTGTGCTGCAGGAGAATACATCTGCAGGATTTTATGACACAGCCACTCATTCCCACAAACCACTGTACAAGGCCTATCTGCAGTCTGAATTCTGTGCAAGTTACCATCACCAAGTGACTCCAATGAGATTCCATTAAATGGAGCAAAGCAGCACTGAAGCTGCACTGCTATAGACACACCAGATGCCTCACTCTCCGCATCATCTATCGAATTCATCCTCCCAATTTGGCAGTCTATTTAAGCTGCAAAATCTCCCATCTGTCCCTCTAATATGCCAGTGCCACTGCTGCACTGCACCACAGTGTTGCTGCCTGCTCCTCCAGCCCAACCACCACCCCAGCATCCACCTGCAGGTGGAAGATATTTACTCATCACTCCCCAACATCTCTGTGGAAATGTAATCTGCAGGCAGTGGTGAGCTCGGAGCCTACACGCTAAACTCAAACTATGTTCTGCTGGCTGTAAATAAACATTTCAAACATGAGTTGTCTGACTGAAATGTCTTTCTAGTGTGACAAAGAAATCAGCTTCGATTTACAAACTGTTGTCAGATAGCAGTTTGCTGTTGTGTGGGACGAGTGAACAGTCACATCACAGACTCTCACCGGTTTCACCACACTGTTTTGCAAAAGCAAGTCATTTTGTCCAAGCCTGCAATATTTCCAAATTGAATGGTGTAATTGGGAGACTGATGAAATGAATGAATGAATGAATGAATGAAAATTGAAGCAGTCATTGCACTTTCCCTCATTAACACAAATAAAATCACACCTGGACAAATGGCATTCTTTAGAAAGATTCAATTCAGTCAGGGAGCATTTTTGTCCTGAATGGCCATTATTGGTGAATTAATAGTCTTCAATCATAACCTTTTTTTTGTAATTACAAACTTTCCTACGATTCTCTTACTAAATAACTAAAAAACTTTCAAGCCTCCTTCAACTTTTTCCTTCTCTTGTCCGCCTTTATTTTCAACAGCAGTACTTACGATCCCATCTTCCCCTTGAAGTCAAAGACATCTTTAATGTTACTGATGCTTTTCTTCCAGCTGCAGATGATCTCCTTACGCCCCATCTTGGCTCTGACGTTGCCGTAGACTCCTGAAGCACACATGACATGAATTGTTTATGTCAACATATATTTCTTATGGGTTAAAAAAAACACTGAGGCACCATCATACATCAAATTGGAAAGCCACCAGTATTGATTTAAAAACCTGGAATGATTTCAATTTGATCAGTATCACATAAATGTTTCTTTTCAAGTTTCGTACTGAATATTATGCACCCACTTCAACATGTCTCTGTCCCCTCAATCTAGATTGAATCGTGGCTGATTAAATCATTACGACAGCAGGTTTTTTTAATATTGATTTAGTCTGATGGCTTTCCACTGCAGGAAAACTATTATATTTAAACTAAATAGTTATTTGCAGTAGATAACCTCAGTGTACATCTTCACATGCACCTGTTTAAATCCGGTTTTCTGCTCCATGTGCCTGTGATTATAAGCATGTGCTGGGCACCCAGACCCCAGTACATCTATCTGGAGGTATGTTTCATTTTTTACAGTGAGAAAAAATATTAGTAGATAAACAGCAAATCTATCTGTTACATGTTTAATAATCTGTTATCTCTGTTACCTTTCTTAAAATGTTGGTGTTATATGAACCTAGAGGGAGTTTGCATTCTTCAATTTTTAGGCTGATTCCAGTATGTTTTGATTCAATACATCCAATTGTGGCAAATATCTAAACGAGTAAATGATTGATTATTTCCCCACCATAATTTTATTCTTGCCAGTGTGCAGAATCAATGTCCAGAGAAAACCATGAATCTCCAGATTTAGTTTGATTTTAAAATGTACAGTTAATTGAATAAATAAAATGATCAATCAAAATAATAAAAAAACAGACTTGATTTGTGGTTTATGGTCAAATTCTTCTGGGGGAGAGTGGACCTGCACTCATTACCTCTGTGTGTTAAATCCTGGCTGCAGCGTTGACTGCAGTGGCCTCACATACCTTATCAACACAGTCAATGTGGTGTGACATAAGTCCTAACCTGACCCTAACCCTTGCCTGTTCCACAACCCCTTAAGATGTCACCCCACCTTCCCCTTGTATTCTGGTTACATAAACAGTTGCATGTCCATGACTGAGGTCAGTCCTAGCCAGGTAAAGCCCATTTGTACCTATCAATTACACAAGATTCAAAAAAGCAGAGGATTAGAGAGGTAAATAGCAGTGGTTAGTTAATCTTCCCACCTATCCCTCCTGCCCTCCCTCCTTCTCATCTCCTGTACTCCTTCCTTGTGTCTGCTGTGGGAACAGATTAGCAGCTGATTCCCTGAGAGGGCAAGAACTGGGTTGTTTTATAATCATGGCCTTGAATGGCCACTGAACTCTGAACTTCCAAAAACGTTTGCTGAAATGCACCAATATTAGGTATTACATCCTAAAAAAGATAATGCTAAATGATGAAATTCACGAAAGTTACTAACTCAGAAAACCATTGTCACATTTTTTGAGTTTACATTGTGATTATGGCAAATGCAAAATGCAAGAACATTTCGCACCAACATATAGTGACAGGTTTCTTTATATGTTAAATAAAGTTATTACAGGTCCATTTTAAATTTGTAAGAAAGAAGAAGAGAATAAAGTCTCAATTTGTATTCATACTATTGTTAGCTAGTCACTGTGGAGCAGAATCCCTTTCATTATATTTGTTCTTTCGTTTCTGAATCCCTAAAACATTACCTTCGTTGCCCTTATGTTAACATTTGAGGCGTTCGACCATTTGTAAGGAAAAAATATGCAATTTGGAGAACCCGTAATTAAAGAGGTATAGATTAACAGGTCGTTTAAGCTGTTTTTGTAAATCCAAAAACCAAACACCAAAGCTACACAACACTTTAGCAAACAGTGTATCTAGAACTGACATGTTGAAATACGTGCTGTTCATCTAGACGAAAATCAAGAGTGTCTCCCAGAAAATTCATGTGAGTGAGAGGTATCTATCAAGCATGTCACATAAATTATGCCTCCAATTAAAATTACAATTCCTATAGATGATTAAACGAAGTTTGGTTTCACGAGAGAATAGTTTTCAATTCAACAGTTTCAGCGGGAAGTACGAGCCAATTCGTGTCCCATATAAGATTAAAGTTCAAGTTTAAACTCTTATACAACTAAAGATAAGAGCATAAGGCATATTTCTTAACTAAGACTATTTTATTTTATCCATACAGCTTGAACATGTCAACAAAATAGTTCAGTCTAACTCTAAATAAAGATGTTTTACCTGAGGAGCGGAGCAGAGGTGCTGGTGGAGGTGTCTGGCTCTACCTGGCTGTTTGAAGCAGGCTGCTCTCCTCAGCAGCAGCAGGGGGCGGAGCCTCATCCATTCATCTCCTCACGCGCTCAGCACTCAGCATTCATGCTACATTCAAAGACTCTGAACGCCTGTTGCAAAGCTGAAACAATCTATGCTATTCATTTTATTCATTACGACTCTTCCATTTCATCATTTTAGTGTATAGTTTTCTCTCTGTCATACTAACCGTGAAGGCATCTCTTATATCTATTCACAATGCTTTTAATATTGTTTAGGCTATATTTTTCTTTATGTATGGGCAATGTGTTTTATATGTTACCCCCTGAACAGTGGGCGTTTTCTTCATTTTTATTTTTTATAAAATACATATGATTCAACACAAGCTGGACATTTTGTCAGTGTAAGACAGTTTGGAGGAATCCATGTATTGTGATTAAACGAAAGAAAGTCCTCTGAAAAATTTGAGTTTGGGTAGGGCTGTAAGTAATGATAATGGTCATTGCTGACTCTTCAATCAATCAATCGTTAACTGTTTAGTCTACAGTAAAACATCCAAAATCATAACAAATAGCTATTATAAGCTCTCAGCAGAGCCAAAGGTGATGGTAGGCTTTCACATGAAGGAAGACATGATGAAATGAAGAAAGAACCAGGGGAGAAAAGTAAGAAAATAAAGAGAGATTGTATTAATTATATTCTAATGTTGAAGGTAAAATTATTACAATAAGAGCTATCAGCTAAATGGAGTGGAGTAAAAAGTAAAATATGTGTTTCTTTGGAATGTAGCGGAAGAAATATCAGTTGCCTGGTGAAATTAACAAGTGGAATAAAAATGACTGACTGTGATCCTCAGCAAACAAAAGATATTCCCTAAATGTTATGTTTCTTTGTTCTTACAATGATTATTGACAGGTTTAATCAGTATAATAGAATGTAAGCATAAGCAATTTATGAGACATGGAGTTTAAATTAAAGGCTGTGTATGGTGATGAACTTATTGAAGCCAAAAGAAACACCCCCTCTCCTCTTCTCCTTGAAAAAGCATAGATCTATTCATGCATGTTTTCAATTGGCAGATACACTGCACATGGACACACATGCTGAAGACCTGTAAACACCGAGAGCTATTGAAATAGCACAATGATAATGTTGCAGATTATTATCTCATACACCTAATCAGCAAACCTGACATAATGATTACATCACCTAACCATATGGCCATTCACTCTCCAGGTACAACCTGGATCTAGCAGTTGTGTAATGACAAACCATCTGTATGACTATGTGCATCGGTTTCTGCAGAGTCGTAGCAGGTGCTCAGTTGTTTGTCAACCTTCCAAATATGCTGTCATGAGTACAATCTACTCACAACCAGTTCCACTTCCATGTCAACATTTTATCATATCACTAAAGCCTTGGAAAGTACATGCTGATGTGAATTTCAAAATTCCCATTATGTCATGCTTCACTTCAGCAGTCTGTACAGCCTGAAGATACGCTTCAGTACAGTATAAGCTGATTATGTATAGGCTATCAGCGGCTAATGCAAAGAGATGTCCAGAGAGGCCACATACAGTAACTGCATCATTAGCTGTTATGATAGACAACTTAATAATGAATAATAAACATAACTTGAAAAGGGCATCAAATATTCTTTGACTTCTGAATACAAGCAGCAGAGAAAAGAGTTTGCTTTAGTTCAAATATAGACAATATTGAGGTACACTGCATGAAAGGGTTGTGTATTGACAGGGCAGAATGCAGAATAGAACAGATTGAAACAGACATTGAAATAAATAACAAATAGTAAAGGATTTCAAATAAACACTCGAATTAGAATGAACAACAAACCATAAGAGTCTTTACATTTATAATATGCTCATATGGCAGCCTTACTTCAGGCTGGCTATGGTTACATCATGAGGCATTAGCATTTAACAACATGGTCAATAACTTGAAAAGGGCATCAAATATTCTTTGATTGTCATCAACTTTTATTAATGAGACATACACCCATATATAGACTTTGGTTTCCTCGAAAATTGTAAACAGCTCACTGACAATAAATGCACATATATCAAGTGGTCATGGAAATTCATGGATAAATAGCATAACTTGAAGGAAAAAAAGCTGTATCAGCGTCACAGTGGGCTGTACAGCTATAGTCTAGCCAGGTTAGTCCAGGATCTATGAACTATGGATTAAAAAAAGTTTTAAAATAATGCATAACATTTTCTTTATATAAAAAAACAATTCTATAAGACCACCATCTATTTATCCTTTCACATTTTTTTAATTTATTCAAAAGGAGTATAGATTTTTCATTCCAAATAAGCCATCACAAGATATAAGCATAATAGAACTAAAACACATATTTCATTACTAAAGTAAATTAATAAGTAATTAGTGAAAAAATAAATATATTGTATGCACAACAAAACATCTTGCAATTAATCTTGAGTCAACAGAAAACAAAAAAAGGAGAAAATTCGGGTCTTCTGTCTTCAAGTGAAACAGGAAGGCAGTGTCCGCTCCCTCCTCACGTCACAACAAAGAGACGTCGTCTACGTCACTTATTGACGTCGTGTTGATTTTGAGCAAAGAAATAATTTATTTATAAACTGACGCAAGGGCGCTAAATCTAAAATAAACCGTGAATAAAATGTGAAAATACATAAAATATTTTGGTGAAGCAGCTGCACGCATGAAAGGTTCGATAATATTTGACCTTAACACAATAAACTCGTTACGTTAGCGTTAAGTAGCGTTAAATGGAAACTTAAGGGGAAAATGACTTGCTAACACTGCCGGTCGGGCTAGCTACATCTTAGCTAGCTAGCATTAGCACTGGGTAGTCCGCACTTCTGACGTGACCCTGCAAATAGTGATTGTCGTGGTTTTTTGTATTTCAGCTGCTCTACGTATTGTTGCGATGTAGTGGGATATGCTCATTTTTAAGTTCAATGGGATAATGGGGGAACTACAAAGCTAACATTAGCTGGCTAGGTAAAGTAGCACTGCATTGCTAACGGTAGGTTGCTTCGTAAGAGGTCTCTTCAACCTGCTACAACCTATTTAGCTGCTGTTAGCCGGCTATGTTAGCATTCCTGGAACTAGTTTGGCAAACCTTAGGCCACTGCATTCTTACTTTCTCTTGTCCGTCCACTCATATATCTGACTTTGTGGTTAATGTTACATCGTAGGAATATGGCGCCCCGCTTACAGTTGGAGAAAGCGGCTTGGCGTTGGGTGGAAACTGTGAAACCAGAAGAAATCAGCCAGGAGCACATCGAGCTAGCATACCGCGTCCATCTCCCGGCCTGCAAGAGAGGAACCTGCAGGTACTATATCAACATTTCTTAAAATACCTTCGTTGTGCTAGCATATTCCAGTGAAGAATACTAGCTGCAGAAGTTAAATTTGATTTGATTTTAAAGCTCCACAGAGAGATGCCGAGAGGTGTGTATCAAAAGTCAGATTCATTTAAGTGCTTGTGGACAAGCCCTCATAGCTTGTACAGCAACTTTACAGACGCTGTGTGGAAGGTCATGATGATCCACTCTGCTTTTTAAATCGGCATACCACTGAATAGCTCTAACATACATCATGGTAGACAGTGGGCATCACAGAGAACTCAGTCCCACTGTTGAAATGTTACTAACTTTATATATAAAAATGGTGGGTAGCTATGTGTGCAGAACATCATTAACCTGCCACATTTTAGATGGAGTTTGACATGGCTTTTGTTGCACGTAAGAGAGCTGCAGGTGGATGTTACTTCTGAAGTATGTAATGGAACTGTAAGGTTAATGATCATGCCTTGCTTTTGCAGGAGGAATTGCAAAGGGAATCCCAACTGTCTTGTGGGTATTGGTGAACAGGCGTGGCTTGGGGAGATTGATGAAAATGCTTTCCACAATATCGATGACCCAAATTCAGAGCGTCGAGACAAGGTATTTCTTACATCGGCCGCTCATACTGTAAATTGTTCACTCATCTCTCTTTTTTTCTCATACCAGTCTGTTGTCGCTGAAATAATAAAGTCCTGGGAAGTCATCATAAGGCCAGAGATGGAAGGATTTTGAAAAAGACAGTTAACCCCTCTCTCACTCTGTTTCCCTCTACCAGAACACATTTGTTGGCCTGACCAACCTGGGTGCAACATGTTACGTCAACACATTCCTTCAAGTGTGGTTCCACAACCTTGAGCTGCGAAGGAGCCTCTATCAGTGCCACAATTCCCGAGCACAGGAACACAACATTGAGTCAGGTAAATGCACTGGCAACTTCTTTATGTTAGTTCATTGTTCTGGTTTAAATCAACATATTTGAGCCAGATTTTGTATAGTGTTGTTGTGCATACACCTAAAGCAGTGGATATACTGCCAGCTGTTAGTATTATCTAAAGATGCACCAATCGATCAGCCGCCGATCGAATTGGCTGGTTTTCAGATAATCGGCAGTGACTGGTGACTGGCCCCGGTCAGTCTCATATATCCGATTTTTTTTGCCCATCATATTTTCCACACATAGCTGCACTATAGTCCACGTCGTGCACACAGCTGCTGCAGCACAGACAACACGCACACAACATGCACGTCGCCCACACAGTGCACAGACAGTACAGCCCCACACACAACGTGCATGTTACACACACAGCCACAGACAGTACAGTCCCACACACAACGTGCATGTTACACACACAGCCACAGACAGCACAGTCCCACACACAACATGCATGTTACACACACAGCCACAGACAGTACAGTCCCACACACAACGTGCATGTTACACACACAGCCACAGACAGTACAGCCCCACACACAACATGCATGTTACACACACAGCCACAGACAGTACAGCCCCACACACACAACATGCATGTTGCGCATACAGCGTGACAGCCACACACACACACACACACACAAACACACAACATGCATGTCGTGCCCACAGTGCACGGACAGTGTAGCCCACACACACAACATGCACATCATGCACAGAGCTTGACAGCCACCACCACACACACACACACACATACACACAACATGCACGTTGTGCACACAGCGGCAGCTGTGGCACAGACAGTACAGTCACACACACACACACACCATGTCGTTGGTGTGGAAATTCTTCAGTGTGAGTGAAGAAGACACAAAGCTCGCAATTAATAATACCTGCAAGTCCAAAATAATAAGAAAGAAACTCTTTCTTTTTTAAAGTTTTGAGTGGATTCTAGTTGGGATTCAGTACATTTTAATTTTGGATGTTGCTGTTTGTTTGTTTTTCCTGTTTTTGGTGAGATGTCTTTATAAGCCCTTCTCTGTTATTTAGAATCCCATCAGCACAGTCCTGTTTTACTCTTTATATGTATTGTTCTTGAGTGTGTTTATGTGTCTTATTTGTACAAATAAATAAACTAAACTAAACTTTAGACCCATCTAGAATAGAATAACATTACCCAAATAAATTTGACAAAACTGAAGGCCCACTTACATGTTGGCTAGTGTTTGAGAGTGTGTGACTGAGGCTAGCGTGACACTGCAAACTCATACTTAAACTGCTCTGTAGGTTGGTCCTTTTTTCACTTTTCATCCTCTCTAACAAACTTGTCTATCTATTTCAGATTATGAGCCTCAGTCCATCTGTGAGCATCTTCAGTATCTGTTTGCCCTCCTGCAGAACAGCAACAGAAAATACATCGACCCTTCAGGGTTGGTCAAAGCACTGGGCTTGGACACAGGACAGCAACAGGTGAATCAGAATTTAGTCTCTTAACAACTAGATGATTCATTTTCTGCTGGTGAATCATCAGTTGTTTCAGCATTGCACAGGATTAATAACTTACTACACAGATAGAGAGTGCAGACATGTTTATGAGTGGTTATGTTGTGGTAGCTTGGTTTCTTCACAGAGCATTGAATTCAGACCTTTCTCTTTCAGGATGCCCAGGAGTTTTCAAAGCTCTTCTTGTCTCTGTTGGAGGACACGCTGTCTAAGCAGAAGAACCCCAGCCTGCAAAATGTCATCCAGCAGCAGTTCTGTGGACAGTTCTCCTAC
Source organism: Thunnus thynnus (assembly GCF_963924715.1). Lineage (NCBI taxonomy): Eukaryota > Metazoa > Chordata > Actinopteri > Scombriformes > Scombridae > Thunnus > Thunnus thynnus. Next base: position 35,274,541 of record NC_089520.1, on the reverse strand, counting down.
GTAACTGTGTAAGGAAAGTCAGAGCTCAAACCTGACACTAGTTAATTATACTTAATAAGTGCCATCCATCAGCACTCTTGTTGTTCAGCAACAGTTCATTTTGATACTTCAGCACCCACAGGCCAAACCAAGCTGAAATGTATTCACATTTATAAACAAAATGGCAGCACAGTAAGTGTTCAGTATCTTGAAGTATGAGGACATTTATAATTAACTTTGTTAAATGGAAGAGGGAAGAGAAGAAGGAAGTGTAGTAGATAAACAGGAGATAAAAGGATCTATCACTGTCTGTATTCTTGCCAAGTTTTTTTTTAGTGACATCCCACCAACTGTATGAGAACTTTAACGCTCAGAGCAGATGTCAACATCTGCTGCAGACACAAAATGTTTGGTGCTTTATGTGAGTGATGTATCAGGTCTTGGTTTGGTTGTTTTCTAGCTGTAACCAGTGTGGACGATCCTCTGCACTGCCGTCCAGATTCTACGAGCTGGAGCTGAACATCCAGGGCCACAAGAACCTCACAGAGTGTGTCACAGAGTTCCTGAAGGTAACATTCATCCCCTGCCACATTGTGTTTACATCCACAGCAGTCAATCATATTTAGGATATGAGCACCACTTTATTCACTAGATATGATATGTTAGAATGATAAACCTGTCCAGTTTGAATTTGAATGTCTTTTTTTTGTTAACATTATAGTAAGCTGTTTGCCTCCATCTTGCAGGAGGAGAAGCTGGATGGGGACAACCGTTATTTCTGTGAGAGCTGTCAGAGTAAACAGAGCGCCACCCGGAGGATCAAACTGCACAGTCTCCCTCCTACCCTCAACCTGCAACTCATGCGCTTTGTCTTTGATAGGTCAGCCACTGCTCTGCACTGCACTGTGTGAAAAAATCCAGACAGTATTGATAGAATAGAATAATCAAATTTAAAAACAGCAAGTTCAAGATTGGATCAAATGCCTGCTGGTGAAGGCCAAAGTTTGACTGAAGGTTTGTATCTTCTCTAGACAAACAGGCCACAAGAAGAAGCTCAACACTTTCATCAGTTTTCCAGAGCAGCTGGACATGGGGCCTTTTTTGGAAGGGAAACAAGGTATTAGCAGTATGAATCTGTATGAGACACACACACACACACACACACACTTTGTACATGATATGTTGCCAGTGCTAGGTCAGTGAACGGTGGCATGTTTCAGCTTGTGCATCCTTTTCTACTGTCTTAAGAAAAATTCACTTAAACTACATCATGTCCCCATTTTTTGTTGATGACTGGCGATATGTTGAAAAGTAAACATGTTTTATTTGAGTGTGTGTGTGTGTGTGTTTCTCCAGACCACAAGTGTGTTTATGAACTGAGTGCAGTGCTGATCCATCGGGGCATCAGCGCCTACTCAGGACACTACATCGCTCATGTGAAAGACGCTCGTACCAGTGACTGGTACAAGTTCAATGATGAGGAGATTGAGAAGATGGAAGGCAAGAAGCTGCAGCTGGGCATTGAAGAGGACATTGGTGAGTAGTATTAATGGACACCGTACAGTCCCCACTTCCTGAAATCCACAGATACCTTGTGTACTGTTATGTTATTATTCTGTTTGCAGAGAGACAGCCCAACATGAAAAGACTGAAATGAGTGTACTGCTTTCAATTTATGGCCCAGCAGACATACTACAGATGATTCAATCAAGACACTAAGGGGGTGTTTTGGGTGTACAGATTGCTCTAGATTCCATGCACTAGAGCTTGATGAGGCTACTGTTACCAAAACCAGTTACATGACATTCTGTGTTGACAGTGTGATAGCCAAGAAGGATGTCGTCGTCTATCCTAATAATAAACCCTATATTACAAAAGACTGCATAAACAGGAAAAAGCAAGTCTTCAGAGATAAAGACAGGACTGTCAGTAGTCCACTCCAGAACTTAAACAACTCCTTACAAATGCAAAGGAACAACACAGACAAACAATGGAACAGAGCTTTCAAACTTCAAACACTAAACTTTGGGACACAATGAAATCAGTAACTGAAAAAAAAAAAAAAATCACCTTGGATGAAGGTGGTAATTTTGGATGAGTGTGACAATATGTTACAGTCTCTGTCAGACACTGATGCCACCTGCTGGCTGGAAGTGGACCCACCTAATGTTCATCTTCTTTTTCAATAGGGTTGAAAAGAAGCTGAACTCTAATGTGTAAATCTTACTGCAATACAGCAATGTGCAATAAATAAACAAGCACTTTTGCACTTAAATTCTTTTTAAGCCATTGTGTTGTCAATGTCAAATGTATAGTGAAATGTCCTTTTATGTTTTTAAGATATTTTGATGTGAAGCAACTTTCTCGCATTGTGTCAAATACTTGTCATGTATTTGTGACGTGTGATTTTATGTGACACAACAGACCTTAGCACTTTGCCCAAGACAAATTTCCCCTCAGGGACAATAAGGTTTACTCTACTCTATAAACTTTGTCTGTAAATGTATACACTTACTCAAAGTTGTTAATCTTCCTTCCTGGTCCCTAGCTGAGACAGTGAAGTCCCAGACAAGAAAGCCCAAGTGCAGTAAAGGCTACCACTGCTCCAGAAATGCCTACATGCTGGTGTATAAGCTCCAGGAAGAGGAGAGCTCAGATCCCTCCAGGACCATAGTCGAGGTGCCAGGTGCGTAGTAGCAGTAGTTGTTTTATTCCTCGACCCAAACAAAGACTTTAGCCAGACAAGGAACCGGTGATCATTAGCGGTTTCTATCTTTGTTTGCACCATGGAATGAACATTTTAATCATAATAAAATACAACCTGCAGCCTGATCTATGTCTGTCAGCTTGTCTGATGGTTTCTTTTACCTCTGTCCTGTCTCACAGCCTTCCTTCAGAGGTTGGTGGACCAAGACAACCATAAATTTGAGGAGTGGTGTAGTGAAATGGCCGACATGAGGAAACAGAGTGTGGATAAGGGCAAAGCCAAGCATGAGGAGGTGAAGGAGCTCTACGAGCTTTTACCTGCAAGAGACGGTCGGTACATTCCACATTCACCCACAATCCCCTTGATAGAAACATTAAAGAGAGTGTACTTGTATGTTGTGACTTCCAGTTCAAAACACACTAGAATTACAGACAGCTTAGTACAGAGACAGTCAAAGTAATGGAGGAGGGGTATTTTACAACAGCTCCCTTGTCTGTAGTAAAACTGCTAATGCACCACATCACTGTGTTGATGTACAGAGAGCCAGATCTTATCACAGATGATGTAATGGAATTATTGAATCAAGATCAGAGCTTACGTGTTTCTTCATGTGGGATGTTTTTCCTCTGTGCTTCCTCCTCAGGTGAGCCATATGAGTTTATACCCCTGGACTGGTTGAAGAAGTGGCTGGACGACTCCACTGCCACTAAGGAAATTGACAACTCCTTCTTCCTGTGTTCTCATGGCAAACTGCATCCAGACAAGGTGGGAGAGTCCAAGAGGGTTTCCCTGCAAGCTGGTCAGCTCCTATATGAGCGATATGGTGGAGGTCCGAGACTGGATGGTAAGACAAGCAGAGGGTCTGATCTCTGGTCAAATCTTTGGCTTCTGTAATACTGATAAAGTATCAGTATCTGATACAGAAATCAAATATGTAGTGTAGTGTCCATTTATTATTATCATAGTTTGTTGATGTTCATATCAAAGTTTGTTGATGTAAAATTCTTGACTGTAATTTATCAGATCACTAACATCACTAGCTCAAAGTGAAAAAAATAGCTCTTAGCTTGGATATACTTGTGCCAAAGGGACATTCTGTTATTTTAGGAAATACCATTTTTTGCAGTCAGATGAGAAATTGTGTACTGGACATTAGGATGGCACAATTAATTGAAATAAGATCATGATCTTGATTCAGGCCTCTGCAATCTATTTATGTTTTCAAGTGCATTAAAACAAACGCACCTAGAAATATCCCTAAACTGTATCAACAAATGATAAGTGTGACAAACTGTGAGCAGGAAGAGGAGGCAGGACGTAGATGTATATAAATGTAATGTGTGTCAGAGACTGAGAAGTAAAATGCAGTGAAAGAAAAAGCTTCTTGGGAACAACAAAGTGTTAAAGTTGTAAAAAACCGGCGATGGTGAGGAAGAGCAAAGAACATTTTTGAACCCCCAGTTCTGATAAAAATGCAGTGTTTGCACTGTAAAAAGTTGGGCAGTCTGCTGTGTGGAAATGATGCAGCTCTGGTCACCATAACAAAACAAGGGATTAGTGCTTTGCTAGACAAACACTACTCAGTGACATCCCACAACTGCTTTTCATGTGGTGCCTCCTGCTCTAATGTTACATTAAAGTGAAGTTTTAAGCCACAGTAAAGGCAGAAATGGGAAAAATGCATCATTTTGATGCCACAGCATAAAACTGAACTATGGAATCATACATGAGCCTGACGGGCTGATTTGAATGTCTTCATTATGAATGGTCTACAGACTGTGAGAATCCTTGAAGATCACACCAGACCGAAGCAGGTTCATAATACCTGCTGGACATTGGAGGTGGTAGAAATTGTTTGCATAACAGTGGATCAAACATTGTCAACACAGTCTCCCTTTTTAAGTGGACAAGGCCTTCGTCAACTGTCTGTTAGTTACAATTCTTGGATCGTTTTTTAAATACACACAGGAAAATATTTTTTAAAAGTGCTCCAAACAATAGAACACATAGAATAGAACACAAACAATAGAAACACGTGGATTTTTCTTGAATTTAATCAAGAGTTTAAGGGTTAGGGTGAAAAAAATCAGTGTGCCCTTTGCTAGTAGCTAAAGATCATATTGCTTGGACCGTCTTCATTAAGACAGTATGGTGTGTAATACATGTATTTTTTGTTAAAAAAACTGATGTCCCTAAGTATTGTGGAAGAAAATCTGATCTCATTTCTGAGTGGAAAAGAATTGTGATCCTCAGTTTGACCAGAATTGTACAACCCTACTGGACCCTACTGGACGCACATCTCTGCCTAGAAATGTCTCTGATGCTAACTGCTCCTAAAACCACAACGTTGGTCTTCTATGTTTTACCACTGTTGTGTTTTTGTCCAGGCTCTTCTCTGTGTCGAGAGTGTGTTGGCCAGCGATGCAGGGTGCTGCGGCTGAAGAACCAGCTCAATGAGGACTACAAGGAGGTCTCCAATCTGGTCAAACGCACACTCAGGTAAACAAACTCATGTCAATGGACTAAGTTCAAGATTAGATCAAATGATATTTTAATGATTCATTTCCCTTCCGTCATGTTTTTGGAGCCTGACAAGACTTTTCTATGATGCAGCAGAGAATATTGGTTTCTAAATATGAACAAATTGTATTAGGGGTATTTTGGGATCAATCCAATTTCTCCATAATAGAAAACCTAAGTCCTCAAGGGGGCTTACAGAATTGCTGTCAGTACTTATCACTGTGTGTGTGCATGTGTCTGTCTCAGTGGTGAGGGCTACTGGGTGGGCAAAGCATCTCTGCGAAGCTGGAGGCAGTTGGCTTTGGAACAGCTGGAGGAAGATGAACACGAAAGTAAACACAGTAATGGCCAGACCAATGGACAGGGACCACACACCAACAACTGCAAAGGTTGGAAGAATGGATGTCATTTTGTTTCACCTGTTTAGTCTTTTATTTATGGTGGCTCTATATTTAATGATAATTACAATAATTCAATTAATTGATGAACAAAAGGCCATTATAAACTGTCATAGGCTGGTATAGGCTGTAGAACAACATCATTTCAACTGGAAGTCAGTGTGGTAATGGTGATCTGCACATAAATGCTGCACTTGTGGAAAGCTAGTTTATGTGGATTAAGGGATCACTAAAGTTGGTAGGCGTCATCCTCTGGGAACCATGAATGTCTCCAAACCAAGTTTCATGGCTTGTCGATATTGAAATATTTCACTAGATAAATGAAAACTTTGACCAGCTGGTGGCGCTACAGTAAATGTCAGAGGATCATCAAAGTCGTGAGGATGACAAATGCACAAAGTGTGTTTTTAGGTGTAAAATATGTCATATTATTAAGGGCATGGTTGATTCACATCATGCCCCACTGCATGTTTGTTTGGTGTCTGTGTTTGAGCATAAACATTCTTTGGTTTGATTAGAGTTCGGCCCAGAGCTCTCAGAGGGCAACGAGGAGGAGATGAAGACTTTCAATGAGGATATTGTCTGCAGTCACGGTAATTTTCCACATGGCATTTAGAATGACATTGTGCAATTCAAACAATAAATAGTTTCCATTGCACTCATACTTGAATCTCAAGTCTTTGAGGCCATCTAGCTGCTGTCGGTTGTTAAATGCGTATGTTTGTTCTTGCTGTAGGAGGCCTGAGTATTCTGGAGACTGAACGGAAGCTGGTATCCTCTGAAGTTTGGACCAAGCTGAGGGTGTACTTCCCCAAAGCCCCAGAATTCACCCAAAACCAAGAGCAATGTCAGCAGTGCCTGGTGAGTGGACATTTACAAACCATCCAGTGTTGCACCACATGGATCCCTTACTTGGATCTTTAATTTTTAATTTTTCTCGTATTATTTTTCTAAAAGTATTTTCTCTAAACCTGCATGAAAATTGTTATGTAAAGGTGGAATTAGCCATCCCGCCATAGATGCCTCTTGAGTAGTAATTGATTTATAGCTCAGACTGGGATAGACAGACATTATCAGGCTGTATTCTCTTTTTATTATATAACTCAGTTATTGTGTTTACATTCTGTGATTCACTTTGTGGTGTAGAGTGACAATGTGAAAGTTTGTCTTGTTTAATTGTTGCTGTTCAACCATGAATACCTGCAGAAATCCTGTTTGTTTTTGATATATTAATGATCATTTTTTCAACTTGCTGAATGTTGTCTTCACTACCAACAATCTCCAACAGCAGCATAGGAAACCCTAGCAGGCCAAGCTGACCAATCACAGGTGACTTGTTGATAATGTTCAGAAGTTCATCAGATCTGGTTGGACTAGTTGTACTGGTCACTTACTCATGTTAAGAGAAGAACACTCTTTTCACCATAACCAGGAGGCAGAGAAGCTGCTGCACGCCACCTTTAATATATTTGCATACTCATAGATTCTGGAATTTTTAATGAGGGATAAGAAGTAGATGTCATTTTAAGGATTTTAAAGAGGTAATTATACTTTTTTTTGCAGAAAAACTATATCAGACACACATCATTGTTCCGAGCAGAGTATCTTTATACATCTTAATACATGTCTGGAGAGGATCTTTAAAAAAGCTTTGATCATACAGCAAGCACAGAGTAATGAGTCATGGCATCCACAGTTGGGAAATCTGTCAAAATAGTGAACCATTGGGTTAGTTGTGGAATTAAAATATTTCCTCTTGTGTGTCCAGACATTAGAGCAAGAAGAAAAGGACAATGAGGCTGTCAGTAAGATGATGGCCCTGGACCAGAAGAACCAGCTGCTCAACCTCTTCCATGAGAAGAACCGGCCAACACTCACCAAGTGGCCTCAGGTAGCTACAGAGCTGAGCACCAAACTGTCAGTCTGCAGGACTCTTTTTTAATAATGAGTAATAAATATATTACAGTGTGGAAATGACACACTGTACTTTGATTCAGGTGAATAAATCCTCTCTGTTTTGTCTCCAGGACACAGATGTGCTTTATATTGTCCCTCTGTTTTTTGTGGATGAGTGGAGAAAATTCATCAGGTATGTTTGTTTCAGCAGTGAAATTAAATGCTACTGTTTTTGTTGCCACATTGTCAGAATTAATTTTCACTGCATGCACCCAGGAAGCGGGTAAGCTTTCTATAAAAGAGCAAGTAAAGAGATCACGTGTAATTAGTAATGACTGAAATCAATTGTCATTTTTTTGGGTTGCATTCATTTAAAGGTCATTTTCTCCCATCTGTGTGTGTATTTTGTAGGAGGCCCACTAAATCTTCTCCAGTGTCTAACGTGGGTAACAGCCTGCTACTTTGTCCCCACGGAGGCTTCATGTTCACATACGACTCCCTGATCAACGGAGATGCACAACAGTGAGTGCTGCTTATTTAACTGACCGATATGTGCTTCTCATCCACAACAAAAATCCCTAAAACATTTCTGAGAAACTGTGTTTCCATTAGAATTATAGTTGTTACATGATGGGGAAAAAGCTTTTGGAGCAGCAATTAAAGCCCACTCTCCATAACAAACAACAGTGTATCACCACATACGTCTCTCAGTCATACTGACAACATGTTTGTCTTCCATCCTACAAAGATATTAATGGATGAACATGGCTTCCCAGATAAGGCATTTTTGAGTGTAAAAATTAAAAAAATATAAAAACATTGGAATTGAACAAAAATATTTTACAGGCCCTGGTTTTGGGAGACAAACATCATGTAGACAAACTTTGAACAAAGTCTGAGATGATGCCACAACCACTTTCCTGGATTCTGTCTGATTTGACACAGAATGACCCAATCATGTAAAACAAGTGTATCACTTTAAGTGATTTTTAAGCTTATATCATATCTACATGTGTACATGTGAGAGAGTGAGTGGAGCTGGCGAGAACTTGAATCAGATAAATACAACTTATTTTCTCATTGTTTCATATCTGTTACGTCTTAAAGCACAAACAAACACGCACACCGCCGCACAACCCTGCAGGAAGGTGCTGCATTGCTGGATTTTGTGTGAATGCAGCTTCATCCTGTCTGCTGTGATCTCTCTGCTCTGCATGTGTGTAGCTCAGTCTCACCCTCAATCTAGAAGACACACACACACACCTGCAGCTCTTTATACATCCATGAGACAGAGAGCTGAGCAGAGGAGAGAGACGGAGACAGCCATGTAACCTGGTCGCTACGCTATAAGTCCAGACCTCACACCCTGCAAAGGTTGATGCCCAGAAGCCTCCAGAACACAGCAAAATAATAAGGAAATAAAAAGATACAGGCAGAGGGCAGAATCTCGGTAGACAAATGCACTACCACACACTTCTAGTGGGTCATAAGTGATGATTTAGAGGGATTATTTTTGAGTCTATACATTGTTTTTTAGGAAAATCCTCATTGGATGAATAAATCCAATGAGAGCCCTGAACTGAAGTCTTTGAGTGGACACTATTGTGGTCTCATGTTGTGCTGTTTATCCTGCACAGTATAGCTCTGCTCTGGCCCAGCGAATGGGACGTGATCAGCAGACTCTTCATTGTGGACCAGCCAATCTCCATCCACTGCTTCAAACAGACCACGCCCACTGGTCCCACCACCCAGTACACCACTCAGCCTGGTAAGAGTGCAACACTGGAGGGAGCGATTCACCTCAGATGTTCACTTTAAAAATGGTTATTGTATTGTCATGAAATTACAGTGATATTAAAAAGTGTGTATCTTGCTGCTATGTTGAGGGTGGCAGCTGTAGTCAGCTTTGATTTACAGCTGTTACAGTGGATTCCAATAATGACATTTTCATAGTAAAATAAAATGCTTATGGACAGATTATGCCATAGATTTTAGGAGTTTCTACTGACATTTTCATACTTTTTGTGCCCTGTGAAATTGGGTCAACATTGGAAGCCAATACCCACCATCAATCCAAGCTGAGTACAGCAGCCACTCCCTGCCAAATACATTTCTGTTAACTTGTCTTTATTGTCACTAAATGTATAAACTTCAGCTACACACTTAATAAGCCACCTTTCAATCCTTCAGTTTGATACTCAAAGGGTCAATTCTGGGTGGGGTATTTTTTCACCTATTTTGGCTTTTCAGCATCCTGGATTCATGTGATGTTTATGTGTGTGTGTGTTCATGTGCTCAGATCTGTGTTGGGAGTGCAGAGAGGGCTTTCTTTTCCAGCAGCAGAGGGACCTCAGAGAGTACACCCAAGCCACTATTTACATCCGCAAAGTCATCGAAGACAAGAGGGTATGACAAATATATGAAGACAGTCTTTTCACTGAAATGTGTTTGTTGCTGGGCAGTAGACTTGACATCAATCACCTACAAAACTCATCTTCAGGGTCATGGAAAATTTCAGGATACATGAAAGAATGTCTGGGGAACTTGTAAATTCATTACATTAGATTGCGGTAGTTTGCTGCCAAGTTGGGTGAGCATTCCCATGGAAGCCCAGTATTCATGTTAAATGATGTTTGACCCAACCTCAAGGCCCTGCAGTGGGTATCAGGCATTGTTGTTAAAGTGTTGATGTTGTCCTCTGTGTAGATGATAAAAGAGGCAGCCCCAGAGCTGAACGCCAGCAGCTCTGAGGCAGAGGAGGACAAGGAAGAACACCCAAAGGTGGATGGAGAGAAAGACCCAGACTTCAGTCAGGTAAGTCATTCACCATATGATAGCAGTAAACTAAAGGATCACTTCAGGTGCACACCACATGCAGAGCACACATAACAATTTACTGCTGCTAGCAACAGAAATTCTATGAGGCAAGATAGTAGCAGCAGACTTTGATTACATTTATGTTTTTGGTTTTATTTAACACTCCTTGACAGTTATGGGCCTTTCTTGGTGTTTCTAAGACAATAAGCAGAGACATTGTCTAGCTCTAGCCTTGATAGATGGTCTGATTTCTTACTTGCAGTCACAAGATGGTGCAAAGCGGCTTAAGTTGAGTGACGACAGTACTGCAACATCAGGAGAAGCAGCAGCAGCAGCTGTTCCTGTAACCAACGTGACCAAACTAGGTGGAATCAGGAGAAGCACCCGGCACAGGAAACTCCGAGGAGAGAAAGCACTCATAGTTTCAGCTAATCAGACCCTTAAAGAGCTGAAAATCCAGGTGGGAGGCCCAAATCTCCCACGAATACAAGTCTGAAGCATTTAAATCGAATGTGAAATATAGAGTTTCTGACATCTTGAAGATGGATATGATGAAAGGAAGTTAGTTCACATAAAGTGGTTGTTACAGAATCAGTCATTCTTTGCTCTTTGCTCTACTTGTCACCCTGTAGATTATGCACGCCTTCTCCGTGGCTCCATTTGACCAGAACCTCTCCATCGATGGAAAAAGTCTGACGGATGACTCAGCCACACTGGGCAGCCTGGGCGTCATCCCAGAGAGCATCATCTGTCTAAAGGTACATCACACAGCAACCTGCATCCTCCCTGTCTGATCATCACATAGTACTATGCTTTTCTTGTGGCTTGGTTTTTGTAGAAATCTTAAACACTGCAGCTTTAAACTTTACTTTTATCAGATCATTATGATGGTGAATACAGACATTTTCCATATTTCATGTCATTGTTTCCTTACAGGCTGATGAGCCGATAGCAGACTACGCTGCAATGGATGATGTCTATCAGGGTAAGTAGTGTTTTCATGACCTCCATTATAGCTGGTTATATATACCTTGATAAAGAAAGCAGAATCATTATACTAGTTTCTTACATTGTGTCTTCTACTTAATTTACAGTGAGAATGCCTGAAGAGGGATTTAAAGGTGAGCATTCATTTTCTCTTCATTGGTTTTAAAAATAATTTTCTTTTTCATCCTTCATCAAGTGGGAAGTTAACATCTCCCCTTTATCTGCACTAGTGCTGTAGTAAAGTAGAGAGGGACTAATGGGACTGAATGGCCACTTCATTATTCTATTTGAATAATAATATGGACAGTGAGTCTCTTGCCTCAGAGTTTCAACTTCACCTTTTTAACATGCTCATGTTGTAGTTCTGTTTTTTTTTTTTTTTTTTGGTGATGTGTTTTTGGTTCTGAGTTGGTCTAATAATTTCTGTCTATTTCTGCAGGCACTGGGCTTCTTGGGCACTGAGGAAATCAGTGCTGTAGCTATGCTTGAATTGGACGGATGACAGATGGAAAAAAAAGAAGCTTGAATTTGTCAAGTGTCCATATATAAATAAGTGCTTTAATTTGTTTTAGTAATTTTATTTTATTTTTTACGTTTTGAGTAGGCTTTCTTTTAATAAAACTGTGACTATGTTGCAAATCCGCTGTTTTTTCTCTCCATAAAGTTAGCTGGCCTTTGGTATTTAAAGCTCCTAATCATTCTGAAGGACTCTGTGGTAGTGCTTCTGCCTGACTAATAGAAACAGGTTAAGGAAGCTAAGTGGATCTGTCGTATTCTGAAGCTTGGCTTCAGTTAAGTTCTACTCTTACTTGTAAACATGAGCTTTGTTTTTGACTCTTTTTAAATTATGGCAGAATAAAAAATCAAGATAATGTTCTTTCTTTCCATTATGTGGAAGCTTGTGTTCTCACTGCAGATTTTTCAGGTTTGTCAAAAGAATGCACGAGTATGTTAAGTATTACAAATATAACTGCTCTTAAATGTTAGAACATTTATTACCTCTACAGCAAATCTATATCCATATACTCCACATGGCATTTAGGAATACATAACTACATGGTATGTATAGAGGCTAATTCTTGCAGAAATGTCAGCAGTGCAAACCTCATGGGTTGGAAGTGAGAAACAGAATGCAAGCAGTGATATGTACTGTTCTTTTCACTGTTATTTCTTATGGACAATAAAGTTATTTTCAAATCACCCTCTCCTCACATATTTGTAATTATTAGACTCAACAAATAGCCAGCTTTAATGCAGTAATTGTGGTAAAGTGTTTATTTCTGTATTGTTGAAATTAGGATCATTTTAGTCAAACCTAATAATAATTTCCATTATGTTGTCTTCTAAATAACTAGATAAAGGACTGGAAAAATAATTTTTTGATCTCCTCTGACATGAAACATTACCTGGTGCCCCTCTGTGGATCAGGCATGTAGACAGACCAGATGGAGGTTTTAGTGAAATATTTTATTAAATTCAAATGTGATATAGGATTGCCTATATCAGATGTTACACTGAAATATAAGCTATTGTCAATATGCAAATCATGTCTCAAACCTCATTTTTGGTATGATGACCTTACTTTTTTTTTGTATTTTAATGTTTGTTTGTATAGGGACAAATAGCATGAACTTAAGCCACATACCACAGCATTTACAGCCTACGCGCTAGTTTGCAATGCCTGTACCAGATGTGCTTTAAAATACATATGAAACTGCACAAGACTCAACAATACATATACATATGTGACAACACAAAACTGAACAAGGTACATACAAAGCAACACAAAACAAAACCAACAAACATAACGTACATAAAAGTATAATTTTATCTTATTTCGGTCAAACTAAATCGAAATTCAGTAGTAGACAACTTTTATTTACTATTTTGTGGAAAGAAAATGGTTTACGCTATTTTTTAAAAAGTATCGAAATAGTTATACTTGAGAAATAGTGAGCAGGGGTTTCATGTTAGGAGTCCTGAAGCCCATTGCGCGTTCAATGTTGTATTACAACATACTGTGTACCTTCAGTATATTAAGCTGTACCAATAACATGCTAAACTACTTCCGGTTGTTACAGCGCCGCGTGCCCGCTGAAACGCAGCACGTTGAACCCGCCGCGTGTCTGTCGTCTTTGATGAAGGAGAAAAGCCGGATTCCCTCATGTCCCTCAATGAATTTACAAACGTAACTATATCACCAGACATACTTATATTAGTGCAGCTTGAATGGCTAACTCCGGCTATTAGCCGGAAACAGAACCGTCCTCATTTGCTTGCCGTACCGACTGTCGCCATTTTCAAAACGGCCAAGCTTTATTGCGCACACCAGCGTTGTTCAGCAAAGAAGTTTAAATAAAGAGACGGATCGTTTGAATTATTCAAGGTAAATACATCCAGTGACTGGAGGCTGCAGTCAGGGGTTTATTGAGAGTATAACTGCTCCTATGTCCCGATGACTTTCACTGATCTAACATTAGTTCCCTTCTCTAGAATACATTAGCATCCGAAGCTAAAGCTAGTGACGGACAGCCTGCTACAGCTGGCTAGCTTGTGTATGTATATTATATAAATATAATATCAAACAGTAACTAAACCTGACAGCTGCTAATAAACTGCGGGCAGCTTGGCTTGTATTGTTGCGAAAGCACAGTGGCTTACAAATAGTACCTGACAGGCCACTCTTTCATACAAAAGTCCATTCAAACAAAATAAATGCCGGTGATGTTATTGGTACAGATCATAGACTGTATATGCTTTAGATACAGTCAGTGATACAGATACACAACTCAAAGGACATCAGCTATTTGAATGTTTGCGATCCTTTCAATATTCAGCATACATTCAACGCACAAAGCATGTTTATTACACAAGTCAAGTTCCAACATAATGCTTGACTTGTTTCCTTTTCTTTCCTTGCTCCAATAATCCTCTATAGAATATCCTGAATTTTCAAAGAAACGCAATTTGCGCTTCTCTGTATGACGTGTGTGCGATTTTACCACTTGAGCCACATTATTGATCAGTATTCAGGTTACTTACAATACTGTCAATGTTTGTTCATTGCTGAGAATGAATAAAAACTGTCAGTTTCTATGTTGAGTTTGACATGATGTTCTCTTCATACAAAAGAGAGCAGAGCATTCTGCCCCTCCAGACCATCTAGCAAAATGATGGAGCTACCCAACTACAGCAGCCAGCTGATGCAGCAGCTGTGGGCCCTGAGGAAGGAGGGCCACTTCTGTGACTGCACCATCCTGGTGGGAGACAGTCCTCATCGTGCACATAAACTGGTGCTGGCTGCATCCAGCATGCTCTTCAGGTAGGGTGTGTATGGGATTGGGCAAGAAGCTTTAAACACTTAAGGGCAGGTCTTCAGTTGTCATGTCTTTATAGACAAGTTGGAAGACTATTTTTCCTTTCAAAACTTAAAATAATGCTTTTTACATGCTGATACTAAGACTGTCCATTGCATTCCAATACAACTTTTATAGACAGAAAATAGGCAACAAACCCTTTGTTTGGGAAAAATAATTAGCTGCTTGCTGTTCCACTAATAATCAGAATCAAACAGGATAAAAATACCTGCTGTTAACAACTCAGTCAAAATAAACAGGCTCATTCAAAAAATATTTCACTCTGTTTGAAAGGACTGATTTAAACCTTTCTAAATCAGTTTAATGAGATGAGAACTTCCCATGTAAAGACATTTCCAGTTACTTTCTGTTTTCAGAATATCTATCTTAAGTCCAAGATTGCATTCTGATAAGATGCACCACTCTCTCCTCGGTTGTCATTTATAGCTATTTTCTATCAGTTTTCAGAGTAGTGTCTCTCTCTCAGGAAAATCATTTTATTTTTGGGGTGACAAAATTACAATATAAAGACAATGTGAACACACTATACAGACAACATCGACTAATGTCATGGCTGGTAGTAGACCATAACATCACTTTCTGAATGTGTTTGCAGCTGTCAGGAGACGTTCTACATCTATAAACTACATCAGATCTGTAGCAAACACTGTCACCACTGCAGCTACAGTAGCTAGCAAGCTCATCAAAACACAAGCAAAGACTTAAATCAACTTGAGTTATTTTGTAATCGTTCAATCCATCCATCAATTTTCTGCCACTTATATCAATAAATTCATGTGTTTAATAAGTAATTGTAGGCCATATTGTCCACACTGCCTGACTGTGAAAAGGTTATTAAATTGTATTTTATGTGGTATTAAAAATGTCTTTAAAAGTTTGAAGTTCAATTTGGTGAACACTGGCTGGTAAATCACATCATGTAAGTTTTTTTCATGCAGTTCATCTTATGTCATTTGCCTGATTTTCTGCACTTGCCAACTGCAGTATGTGGCAAAATAAGCAGGCATGTAGTATCTTTGTGCCATTAGAAGACCAGATCAGAGTCACCAGTCACCTCTAGTGATCTCTAGTCTGTTGGTTATCTAACAAATTTATTCAATGGTAAAGACAAATGGGTTAAAAAAGGGAGTTTTGACTTGTAGCAGTAATTTGTTGAATGGGAATAGAAAATAAGGAAGGAAATAAAAATGTCTTTATCTCTGTCAGGTCTCTCCTGGATGGCTCCGACACCATCTCCATCGACACAGCTGTGGTGTCTTCGCAGGAGTTTGGCTGTCTGCTGGACATGGTCTACACCGGCAAGCTGCCTCTGGGCAAACACAACGTCAGCCGCATCGTCGCCGCCGCAGACAGCCTTCAAATGTTTGACGTGGCAGTTGGCTTTAAAAACATCCTCACCAGCCTTGTGAACCAGCAACCCCCGGCTCCAGTCTCCTCTACACAGACCCCGACCCTCACCCTGGTCAACAAACTCCAGAGTACTAAACCTGAAGGTTCAGCCTCACCCAACAAGGACGAGTCGATTTCAGACGAGACTCAGTCAAAGGCTGAGCTGAAGAGGGAAGAATGTCAGGGTGACAGTGAAGACGCAGAGGGACCAGCATGTAAAAAAGCCTGTCTGGAACACTCCGAGTCCTCAGGTCAGTGGCAGGTGGTTGCCATGTCAACACTTTCTGACTGCAGTAAAATGTGGATGGACAGACATGGTAGACTGGTAACTGGGTGCAATCTGCGTGTTAGTCTCTTAGGCCAATGCACAGCCAAAAAGTTTCTCTGTCTTTCTCCACAGGTCCTGAAGAAGCCAAATCCTCAGAGACTGTAGTGGAGGAAAATGACAGTACAGCAGCTGAGGTGTCCAATGGTCCTGCCTGTGGTCTTCTGGGACATTCCTCTCAGCTGATAGAGCTCCTCACCAACATGCCATCAGTCCTGGAGCTGTTGAGCCAGGCAGCACACAGCAGCCTGGATGAACAGGAGAGACAGGTAGAACAGGTCGCTCCAGTCCTGGAAAATCCTGAAATCGTTGGCATCACTTGTGAGGCAATTTATCAGGTT